>NC_056748.1:1139455262-1139755262 GCF_019279795.1 Protopterus annectens | reverse complement strand
CCAGATCCCTGATGACTTTTTCTGTGCTCAGTGGATTGCCACCTATATGGTAGCTAGGGGTAACCTTGTTTTTCCCGAAGGGTATGACTATGCATTTTTTGTCGTTTAACTTCAGGCTATGGCTCTGGCACCAGTTATCCGTTTCTGTGAGGCCCTTCTGGAGGATATCTGTGTCAGATGTGTTTTCGACTATGGCGCCCAGTTTGCAGTCATCCGCAAACTTTGTCAGCCATAACCCTCCTGTGTTTGCTTGTACTTCAGAAAAGTAGATGCCGAACAAGAGTGGACCCAGGACTGAGCCCTGTGGGACACCACTTGTGACAGGCTTTGAGTCTGACATGGCTCCAGCAACTCTGACCCTGTGGGTTCTGTCACTTAGCCAGTTTGCAACCCATCTTGTAATGTATGGGTTTACATTCAAGCTGATGAGTTTTTCGATGATACCTGAGTGGGGTATTGTGTCGAAGGCCTTTGCCAGGTCGAGGTAGGCTGTATGGACTGCCTTTCCCTCATCAATGGCCTTGGTGACTGTCTCGAAAAAGTCAACCAAGTTTAAGAGGCAGGATCTGCCTTTGACAAAGCCAAACTGGGTTGGATCCAAAGTCTGCAAGTTCCCTATGTCTTTATTTATGAGTTCCATTATGATCCTCTCCATGGCTTTGCAGATAAGGCTTGTCAAACTAATGGGGCGGTAATTTCCAGGGTCTGTAGAGGCACCGCCCTTATGAAGTGGGACCACAGTCGCCGTGCGCCACTCCTTGGGTACGTATCCTGAGGTGAGGCTAAGATTAAACAGCTGTCTTAACTGTGGGTTTAATTCCTCGTTGAGTTTGTGAAGCACACAGCCGGGGACACCATCCGGTCCCATGGATGCTGTGTTTTTTGCCTTAGTGAGGGCAGTTCTCACCTGGGCGTTGGAGATGTTTGGGGGGCTACAATCCTCTGGAATAGATATCTCTCCTTTTGGGAGTATAAGTATTGAATTAATAGTGAGTAACTATTATTAGTAAATACATAAAGTATTGAATATAAGTATTGAATTAGGTTATATCAGTTGAGAAGCATATAAATGTGTTGTCACAGACATATTTATTCAGTGTTTATGCTGCTGTTGGCTGCAAGCAGTCTAGTACTTTCCTGAGTAAAGATACATATTAAAGCATCAAGCTATACCAGAAGCACCATATTTTGTAAAGGAGTGAAATCATCAAGACATACCACAAGCGCTTATTATTTCTAAAGGTTCCGCTCATAGAGTGACCGCAAACATTGTGGAACTACTTGCTTTATTGGCGTTTACTTGCCTAGACCAGCTGATGATATTAGCATCTCAATGCTTACACACTCGCTAGAACATGGGCTAGCCGGTAGCAGCTCCACTTAGATAATTGTAGTTTTACATTTATAAGTTAGTAGCCAAACTATGTAGGCGCTAGTTAAATAAAGGTTCCCTCTAGTCCTTACGTGTAATCAAGAGCACGTTAACAAAAAAACTAGGTTCTACTTGGGTTAGAGTTGGGTAGAAGAGAAAAAATAGGATCAACCAAGGTTTAACCCATATGGTTACAGCACTACTAATTCCCCTTGCAGTGGCCTTCAATTAATAAAGTCAATTCCAATTCACCTCAGGATACTGATACAAGCTACCTCTGCTACCTCATGATCGCTCTGTAGGTAGTTAGATCAGTCACAAGTGGGCAATCAATGTGCAGCACAAGCCCTCACTAAAATAACAGAAATGACATGCAAACATAGGTTTTAGAGTATAGCGGCAAACTCTCGGGGTTGCTTGAGGATGCCTGTAGCAGCTCCACGTGGAAAACGCTAACACATTAATGCGTAGAAGGTGCAAAGCCAGCCAACACAAAAAAGTTACAATAGCCTGCTAAAGTTATACGTAATAAACAGGGTATACTCATACAGCTAATCTATATCTCTAGTTAATCACTGTATATTAATCAGATCAGACAATAGTAGTAGAAATAGCGAACTTAAACTCGTCTTAAGTAAAAAAAAAAATATATATATATATATATATATATATATATATATATATATATATATATATATAAAATTGTACAGAAGTATTTGAAAGTAATCCAAGCAAGGCAGGTAGTCTGCTTCCAGTCGAAAATCCTTTAACATCCCGAATATTCTGGAGAAACATGACATCCCAAATATTCAGGACAAACATGAACTCGTGGCAATTAAAGCTGAACTCTTTTAGGAAGCCTGGACTAAACTACTACTGTTCAATTAAAAGTGTACTGGAACTTAGAAAATTGTCACATTGTTTACATGACTAATTTTATTTTATTTTATTTTATTCTACCAGTTGGTTTTAAATACCATTTTAAATCAGTTGTAATTTAAGCGTATATTTTGTTTCCATCATCATATATTTTTTCTTATTATTTTTTCTTTTTCTGGTTCTCTTTTTTCCACTTTATTCAAAATGATGTGTAATAATAATAATACTGACTAATTATACAATTATATATATTTTTACAGATAGTTTTTAGGGTTTTTTGTACACAGACCTGAAGAAGTCTAGAAGGACGAAAGCGATCTTTGTTAACAATAGGTTATGAAAATAGAATATGGGTTTTACAATTGATTTTTACATGCAAAGTGTATATGTATATATTTATATATATGTTGTGATTGCCAGATGGACTAAGGTTGATATATTTCCAGCCATGTAGTATATTGTCTTGGATAAAATCACAGACTTAATAATCTACTTAATAATCTGGTTAAATAAGAGGTACCGCATAATTATAAATTGTATTTAAAGTACATAAGGGTTATATTATTATGACAGCTACTAAGTAGGGTGGTACCAGCTTGTATGTCACACTGATGGGGGCAGGGATGTGAATTTAACATGTGTATCAATAGCACTTTGATTTATAGAACAATAAACCACTCCCTTGCCTGATAAAAAGTATATATATATTTAGAAAGCTTGTGAGGAAACTATTACTCTATTTTTGTTTTACTTGGATCGCTTGTCTGTGTACTTAACTTAATAAAGGATTGCCTGTCTTGCTTGAATTACTTTCAAATACTTAGTAATTCTGTACAATTATATATATTTTTTATTATTATTATTTTGTTTTACTTAGGACGAGTTTAAGTTCGCTACTTCTACTACTATTGTCTGATCTGATTAATATACAGTGATTAACTAGAGATATATGGACTGAAAACCTTCCACGCAGAGAAGTTTCTTACACTGTTTTGAAATAACAACTGTCTAACTATGAAGGTGTAGATAAAAGAAAATATAACATGATCTCCTGAATCCACCAAAATCTCACTGACAGCACCTGTGGAAGTGTTTCTTATTTTCCCATACCTACACTTAAGTCCTTCCAAGTTATCTGTGAACTACATAGTTGCTGAGTTTTGTTCCACAGTCACTCTACAGTACTAAACTCTAGAACTCATGTTCAGCAGTCACATGACACTATATTCCCGTATATTGTCTTAAGTGGTTTGACTTCAAGTTCCTATATATTTATACATATACATACTCACACACATCTTTGTAATATGATGCAATCCCTGGTTAGCTCTATGCATTGGATATTAAGCGGCACCTTCAGCATCATATCACCGGCCCGCTGTTCTTTTATCTTCACTGGGCAGACATTTTCACTCTCATTCTCCCCTCTTATGTCTGCTTCTCCTTGCCATTTCATACCGTTTCACGGCACACTCCATACTAAAGTACAACTCTTTAATCCCTCTCCATAACCTTTAGCAATAGAAGTGCACTTTGATGCAGCCTCATTAAAAGAAAATGAACAAAGTGGGTGCAGTGCATATTTCACATCTACATGTTGCTGGACTTCACTAACGCTTTGTAACTCTGTGCTGTATACATCTGCTGATGAGGCATTTATTACCAAATTTATACCAACCATATGTGTTTAGGGTGGTCATGGTGGTGCAGCAGTTAGCATTGTCACCTCACAGCCAGAGGTACAGTGGTTTGATCCTTGGCTGGGGGGCCTTCTGTGTGGAAACTGCATGTCCTCCCTGTAGTCATGTGGGTTTCCTCCGGGTGCTCCGGTTTCCTCCCACATCCCAAAGACATGCTGTAGGTGGATTGGACACTCTAAATTGGCCCTAGGCATGAGTGCATGCGTGTGTGTCGGCCTTCTATGGAAGGTTGCCGGGCTGGCAACTCGCCACCGTAAAACTCCACTGCCACTCATGAGCAGACAGGTGATCCGCTGTGGCAACCCCTAACCGGGAAAAGCTGAAAGAAGAAGAAAAAAACAAAGGGAAGAAATAAAACACTAAAAGTGTTTCTTATCTGTGTCCAGCAGCTGAAGCAAATCAGAAAGAAGATAAATCCTTCTCTTTTTGTTGTATTAGAAAACTGAAAAGGTTCTGTTAGTGGATTTGAGGGACCAGGCATACCTTTTACCTCTTAGCACAAAAAAAAAATCTGGCCAAAGCCAAAAATAAAGGGGACACAAAATCTAAAGATTGCTCCTATAAACATAGAAAGTCATTAGAATAAAAGGTTTTATATTACCATGTTTTTTTTCTGAAGGATATGAAGCCTGAAAGCCAAATGTATGTTATTATTTAGTCAATTTGATCCTCCGGGATTTGCCAGAAAGCCAATTGTATGACAAACAGACCAAAAATATGAGGCAAAAATCTGGACATTCTGTGAAAATCTGGACAGTTGAGAGATATGCTGCCATGTGATTAGTGCTTCACACCCACAGGCAGGCAATGGGAGGAGCTCTGAGCTTCGATAGACTGCCAGAGGGAGGGTAGCCCGGCTCTACTACCCATATATCAGGCAGCATGACCGATAAAGATCTTGGTTATACAGTGTAATACAGCTGTCTTGAAATTCATCACAAAGCTTTCAAGAACAGGCAAACTACTGTAAAAGTGTTACTTTCTGACTGTAGATTATGTACAATCATAATAATTGTCATTGCACTAAGATATTTCTTACTCAGGGTCACAAACCACAACATTAGTAAAGGTGCACAACATATTTTTATTTCAAAGGCAGTATATGAAAAGAGCTCATGAAGAGACATGAGAGCAAACAGCTTACAGGACTGTGTATTATGAAAGTAAAGGAATACATTAAAATATTCATTATTCTGACTTTCCTTTTACCCTGTCTGTTACTGAAATGTAAAAGAAAATTAAGTACAAGAGGTAGATTTCTGAAATCACAACATAATCAAGTACTTAACTTAGTTACAAAAAGATTATTCACTTTGTGGAAAGAATCTACCCACTGAATAGACCTTAATTATTATCAGAGGAAAAACATGTGATGCCTTACTTACTACAATAAATGTCTCTTCAATAGAAAGCTAAGAAATTAGCATACAATCAATGACTAAATCTTGAAGTAGTCACAACCAGAGGAAATCAGAAATGGTTTGCAATCATTTTCCATTCACCACAACAATCAGTAAGTCTGTGGGAATCACGTATTTCTTTTCCGTGGGACATGACACACTGTGACAGCATCACTGACCTCTCTCCTCCTGGGTTTTCCTGCTTGCAATTATATAATACTTTCTGGAAAAAATCCATTTTGTAGTTAAATACTTCTAGGCTGTAATAAATATTTCTGATTTATTGGCCATTTTAATTTTAGTTTGGTATACAGTGCATAATCAATGCTCTTGAACTTCAGAAATTTTCCAGGCAGTTAGCTACTCAGATAATCTTCTTACAGAGATCAGAGCAATCAGTAAAACTGTATTCCATATTAAGAACCTCAAGTCAGTCAAATTACCTGGTTCAAATGCAACAAGTGTTAGCTTGTCTAACACAAAATTAAGATCCCAAGGAGAGGCCCCCTGTTTTCTTGGAGGCCCCTTATGCAAACCCCCTTTCAATAGCATTTTGACATGGGACTGCACTGAAAGAGGGGGAACCATGGGCAGACATGCTGAAATGGCCAATAAATGACTCATGATAGAGGAATAAGAAAGGCCATATGATTGTAACTCACATAAATGCTGTAGAATCAGAGAAAAAACAACCCTGAATGAGTACAGGTTATGTTGCTAGCACCAACTAGAAACCCTTTTCCATTTGCTAATATACGATTTTGTAGTAGCGGGGCCTTCTTGTCTCCATTAGGACCTGCTGCATGTTCTCAATAAACAGATGCCTAAAAGGAATCATCAATTCAACTGTTTTCACATAGAAAACACTTGTTAATTTTATCTTGCATCCCATACCTCATAGTCACTTTATTTATTTATTTGACATTTGTTAACCGGGTTAGTCCAACTGAGCCAAGGGCTCATTTTTAGTGGAGACATAAGGAGAAAAGCTCCAGACAATTTATAGTCATTCAAAAGATAAAACAAATACAATGTGGTCTAAAGTACAAGCACATAAGATAAAGATGTAAGTTACAGTTCACAGCACAGTATTCTATAATACGATGAAAATACTATTACAAAAGTTTCAATAGATAGTATTTAAACATAAGAGACATGGCATTAGAATAACGTTTGTGCTTTTAAAATAGGAGGGTGAAGAAATGAAGTTACATGACAGAGAGGAAAAAAAAAGAAAAAAAAGAGGGGAGATCAAAATAGAGCAGAAGATGAGTTAGTGAAGTATTTGCCATGTGGAGGTTTAGCATGGGCAGGACCAAGTCATTTGTAGATAGTGTCTTAGTTCTCATTTAAACAGGTGCTTTTGGGAAATGTTTCTGATATTGAGTTTGTGCCAGACATGTGCTACAGAATACTTATAAAGGGACTTCCCAATGTTCTTTTTAGGTTTGTAGATATAGGTTCTTAGGTGTGTACAAGGCTAATGGCCCTGGAGCCTTTACAACCCTCGCAGATATGCTCTGGGCTACTGCAAAATAGCACAAAATATACTGAACTCACTGATATTGCCAACATCCTGGCAGATAGATTCCATGCAAACTTCACCCCCCTCTCACTCCCAAAAGGGCCAACAACAATACCAGAAATGTGTAGTGTCCTGGAAATCAAAGACGCACAGATGAAAACAGCCCTTTCAAAAGCCAAAAGCACAGTGTCAATGGGGCCAGATGGTGTCCCAGGCTGCATCTTGCACGAACTACAGAATGAACTAACCTCCCACCTAAACATACTGTTCAATCTCAGCCTCTCCACAGGCTACATGACCACGGAATGGCACACAGCAATGGTTATTCCACTCCACAAAGGAGGGGCCACAACTGACCCAGGGAACTATCGCCCCATAAGCCTGACTAGCCTGGTCTGCAAGGCTATGGAGCACATCATCATGGAACTCATTAACAAAGACATTGGGACCCTCCAAACACCTGATCCGACCCAGTTTGGCTTTGTTAAGGGCAGATCATGCCTACTAAACCTGGTTGACTTCTTTGAGACAGTCACTAAGGCCATAGATGAGGGGAAGGTAGTTCACACAGCCTACCTTGACCTTGCCAAGGCTTTTGACACCATTCCCCACTCGGGAATTATAGAAAAACTCACCAGCCTGAACATAAACCCCTATGTCACAAGATGGATTGCCAACTGGCTTACAGACAGAACTCACATAAGAATAGCGGGCTCCAGGCCCGACTGTAAACCAGTCACAAGTGGTGTCCCACAAGGCTCAGTTCTGGGACCCCTACTGTTTGGCATATACTTCTCAGAAGTGCAGGCAAACACAGGAGGACTATGGCTAACCAAGTTCGCCGATGACTGTAAACTGGGAGCCATAATTGACTCTCCGGCTGACAAGGACATTCTCCAAAAGGGCCTTACTGAGACGGACACCTGGTGTCAAAGTCATGGTCTCAAGCTAAATGCCAAAAAATGCATAGTCATCCCGTTTGGGAAAAACAAAACACCCATGAATTACCACATAGGTGGCAGCCCCCTTAATACAGAATACGTAATAAGAGATCTGGGGACCCAGGTAGATAGTAATCTCTCCTTTGACAATCATATTGCCAAAGTAGTTAGGAAATCCTTCTATGTGGCCCATCTAATTTCTAAGGGGTTCACATCTAGAAATAAAGAGGTTATAGTGCCCTTCTACTCATCACTCATTAGACCCATCATAGAGTACAATGCTCCATTTGGGATGTACCTCACGAGACACTTCCAACAGCTGGAAAGACCACAAAAGTACCTCACCGAGGGGATTACTGGCCTCAAACATATGTCCTATGCAGCCCGACTGGAAAAACTCCAGCTGTACTCAGTCGCATATCGCTTACTCAGAGGTGATCTCTGCCTGACTTACAAAGCCATGTCCAACTCAGAATTGATGGACATGCTCCACCTAAAGAAATCCAAGTCACTGCGAGCCACTCGCTCTAGTGAGCTAAACCTCGCCACAACAATAAATAGCACATGCTGGAGGGACAGAGTCACAGAGACTCCCCATGCTTTGGAACAAAATTCCTAACTACATTAAGCAGAGCCCCTTACTAACACTCTTCAAGAGAAACCTTGATGAGTGGATGGGTAACAGAAAATACACCCCTGGGATCACTTCATTGGCTCTTCTTGACAGAGGCTCAGTTAATTAATCAATGGGGCGGCGAAAGCTGACACACTCTGGCTAGGCTTATAAATTCCCTTGGGCAGATAGCCTAGTACCTACCTATGAACATATGAACCCTAGCTCAAAAAATTGCCCAGCACCATGCCACCGTATGTTAGTTCACAGTGCCTCTATCCAGTAGGGCAACTGGAATGATCCCTGGAGTGAACTTTCTATTACCCCTCTGCTCGTCAAGATTTCTCTTAAAGAGGGCCAGCGAGGTGCTCTGCTTGACATGAATGGGAAGCTCATTCCAGAGTATGGGCAGCCTTTGGGAGATGAACCTGTCCCTCCAGCATGTTCTGTTAATTGTGGTAATGAGGTCGTGATCTCTGGAGTGTGTGGTATGGGGGGACTGAGATTTCTTTAGGTGTAGCATTTCAAGTAGTAGCAGAGATCACCTCTAAGTATATGATAAGAGACTGAGAACAGTGAAGTTTCTTGAGTCTGTCCATGTTGGACATGTGTGTAAGGCCTAGGATCCTTTTTTTGAGGTACTTTTGTGGCCTCTCCAGCTGTTGTAGGTGTCTGGTCAGGTAAATGCTAAATGGGGCATTATATTCGCTGATTGGTCTAATGAGGGATGAATAGAGAGGGATGATGACCTCTTTCTTCCTGGATGCGAAACCTTTGATTATAAGATGTGTCAAGTAGAAGGACTTTCTGACCCCAATGGCAATGTGGTGGTCGAAGGTGAGGTGGCTGTCGACCTGGGTGCACAGATCTCTTATGGCCCCTTCAGCGTTCAGTGGGCTCCAATCAACATGGTAATTCATGGGAACTGAGTTTTTTCCAAAGGGGATGATAACGCATTTTTTGGCGTTAAGCTTCAGGCCATGGTTCGGACACCAGACATTGGTCTCAGAGAGGCCCTTTTGTAGGATGTCTGCATCACCTGGGGAGTTGATAATGACTCCTAGCTTGGAGTCATCAGCAAACTTGGTCAGACAGAATGCTTCTGTGTTGACCTGGACTTCTGAGAAGTAGATGCCAAACAGGAGAGGGCCCATGACTGAGCCCTGTGGGACTACAATCATGACTGTTCGACAGTCTGACTTGGAATCTGCAACTTTCACTTTGTGGGTCCTGTCTGTGAGCCAATTTGCAGCTCATCTAGTGATGTAAGGCTTGATGCCTAGTTTAGTGAGTTTTGTCAATGATACCTGAGTGTGGAATGGTATCAAAGGCCTTGGCCAGGTGGAGGTAGGCTTTATGCACTACCTTACCCTTATCCACAGCCTTGGTGACTGCCTCGAAGAAGTCAACCAGGTTCAGCAGGCAGGTTCTCCCCTTGACAAAGCCAAACTGCATGGGGTCAAGAGTTTGGAGATTGCCTGTATCTTTGTTAAGCAGGTCCATGATAATGCACTCCATAGCTTTGCGTACCAGACTCATCAGGCTAATGGGGCAATAGTTCCCAGGGTCTGTAGTTGCTCCCCTTTTATGTAGCAGGATGAATGTAGCAGTGTGCCATTCATTAGGGACATAGCCTGAGGTAAGGCTGTGACTGAACAGGGCACACAGATGTGGTGCCAGTTCATTTTGTAGCTCATGTAGGACTGCGACAGTCAGGCATGAGTGTTGAAGAAGGCAGGAGTGTGGCACTGAATCGAGTGAGTTGGTGACAGCTAACACAATACCATGACCCCATGTAAAAAAATGGGAAAAAGAGGGCTGATGATGATGATGATGTAGAATGCATCTAGGAATATTGTTACCTGAAGGTATATAAATAGAGGCTAAGGCAAATGTTTTGTGTTTAGGTGACAATTTACAATAAGAAAATCAGCAGGCTCAAAGCTAGGTATAAAAATGGAGAGTGGGGAGAGATTAAGTTGTTCAGAGTAGAGGTTGGCAACACCTCCACCCCTCCTACTGATTCTGTCAGAGCGAAGGATGTTATAGTCTGGAGGTAAGATTTCGGTGTCCGAGATATGTGGTTTTAAGCAGGTTTCTGACAGGGTTAAGATATGGGGGGAAACATTAGCAATCCAGGAATGCAGTTCTGTGATTTTATTTACTAAGCTTTGAATATTAAGAGAGTAGATATTTAATCCTTTAAGAGAAGGAGAGGGGGTGGTGGGTGTTGAGAAGTGGAGGTGTGAGGTGTGAATCTGAGAGAGGTAGAGGCAGGTAGACCTGGATTGGGATGGATGTCCCCATCGTGGAGAAGTGTATCTAAGATAGCAAGAATATGTGTGAGAAGGTTCATAGGTTCATAGGTTTGGCTTTCACCACCCTTTTAGATTTTTTGACTGTGCCTCTGTATAGTAGGTCACAGAAGATAGCCCTTTTAAGATTAGTTTACTGTGCCTCTGTCTAGTATGGACACAGAGGAGATCCCCGGGATAAACCTATGATCTCCCATCCACTCATCAAGATTTCTCTTGAAGAGGGTCATTGAGGGGCTCTGCCTAACATGGATTGGGATTTTGTTCCAGAGTGAGGGGAGCCTCTGGGATATGAATCTGTCCCTCCAGCATGTCCTATTTATGTCTGTGCTGAGGTTTAAATCTCTGGAGCATGTATCTCTAAGGGATTTGGATTTCTTGAGGTGGAGCATGTCCATTAAATCTGGGTTGGACATGACTTTATACGTCAGGCACAGATCGCCTCTGAGTAGGCGGTAAACAACTGAGTAGAGCTGGAGTTTCTTTAGCCTAACTGTGTAGGGCATCTGTTTGAGCCCCTTAATCCTCTTGGTAAGGTACTTTTGGGGTCTTTCCAGTTGCTGCAGGTGTCGGGTAAGGTACATCCCAAATGGGGTATTGTACTCAATTATGGGCCTGATGAGTGATGAGTAGAGGGGCACAATGACTTCTCTTGATCTAGATGTGAACCTTTTCGTGATGAGGTGGGCTATATAGAAGGTCTTTCTAACCACTTTGGCAACATGATTGTCAAAGGAGAGATTGCTATCTACTTGGGTCCCCAAATTCCTAATTACTTCTTCCGTACTTAATGGATTTCCACCTATGTGGTAGTTTGTGGGCACTTTGTTTTTCCCAAAGGGGATGACTATGCACTTTTTGGCATTTAGATTTAGGCCATGGCTCTGGCACCAGTTTTCCAGCCATAGTCCTCCTTGGTTTAGCCTGTACCTCCGAGAAATATATACCGAACAGGAGAGGTCCCAGGACTGAGCCTTGTGGGACACCACTTGTAACTGGTTCAGAGTCTGACATGGCACCTGCAATTCTGACCATGTGGGTTCTATCCCTGAGCCAGTTTGCAACCCATCTTGTGACATAGGAGGTGATATTTAAGCTGGTGAGCTTATTTATGATGCCCGATTGGGGTATTGTGTCAAAGGCTTTTGCAAGGTCCAGGTAGGCTGTGTGGACTACCTTCCCTTCATCTATTGCCTTGGTGACTGTTTCAAAAAAGTCAACCAGGTTCAAGAGGCAAGATCTGCCCTTGACAAAGCCGAATTGGGTGGAATCCAGTGTTTGGCGGTTCCCAATGTCTTTGTTTATGAGTTCCATGATGATATGCTCCATAGCTTTGCAGACCAGGCTAGTCAGGCTTATAGGGCGATAGTTCCCGGGGTCCTTTGTGGCACCACCTTTGTGGAGTGGGACCACTGTTGCTGTACACCATTCCATGGGTACATATCCTGTAGTGAGGCTGAGATTGAACAATGACTTTATATGAGGGTTCAGTTCTTCTTGAAGCTCGTGTAAGACGCAGCCCGGGACACCATCTGGTCCCACTGATGCTGTGTTTTTTGCTTTGGAGAGGGCAGCTCTCACCTGTGTATCTGTGATGTCAGGGAGGCTACACTCTGTTGAAATAGATATTTGATCTTTTGGGGGGGGGGGGGAGTTTGCACTGAATCTGTCTGCCAGGATGTTGGCAATGTCTGTGGGTTCAGTGTATTTTTTGTCATTTTGCACTAACTGAGAGCATATCTGGGAGTTGCCACCCAGGTTCCTGACATAACTGAAGAAGGCCTTGTGATTATCTTTAGCGTCTTGTGCAATTTTTCTTTTGAAGCTGGCCTTGGATGATTTTATGAGGGATCGTAGTTTCTTGCTAGTACAGATCAGAGATGATTTCCCTTTTTGGGATTTTGCTCTATCATGTTCTAGCTTCCTCCTTCTGTTGTATAGCTTGTTTATGGCTGGGGTCCACCAGACAGGTCTCCTGCCCTTGGAGGAGTGAGTCTTGGTTTTATTTGGGATAGCACGATCCATGCATTCCTGTAGGTGTCCATAGAATGCATTTGTAAAGGATTCTGCAGTTTGGGCCGTATTTTCCACTGGCCCGGGGGCTTTGATGGATCCCACCTCAGTTTTGAGAAGTGTGAAGTTTGCTTTTGAGAAGTTCTTCACCGTGATTTCCTTGGCTGGGGGGCGGGGATGGGATTATGATGTCCAGTGAGATTAATTCATGATCAGATCTTACCAATGAGGGGTATACCTCTGGTGTGGAACAATGAGTCCCCATGTTGGTGATGATCAGGTCCAATATATTTTCCCCTCTTGTGGGAATGGTGACAAGTTGTTCCATGGCATTTGAGTTTATAAATTCTAGGAACCATTGGGCAAGGGTGTTGGGGCTTGAGTAGTGCTCCCAATCTATGTTTGGGTAGTTGAAGTCACCCAATATGATGGTGTTTCGAGAGACCTTCATATTTTCCAGTGTTCTCAGGAAAGCCAAGTGGGGTGCCTGAGATTGGGAGGGTGGTCTGTAACAGGCTACAAACTGAAAGGCAGTTTTTCCCACTGTTAGTTGCACATGGATGGTCTCTGCTGTTTCGTGCAGTGCCACTAACCTGGAGGTGTGGGTATCTTTGATGAATATGAATACTCCCCCTCCTTTTGTGGTTTGGTCTGAGTTTTGGGGCCGAAAAGCATGGTATGAGGTATAACTGGTAGTGCTGGGGTGCTCTCAGGAGCCTTGAACCAGGTTTCTGTTACTGCACAGATATCGATATTCTCCATACTGAGGAGAGCCTCAAGTGTATGCATCTTGAGGTTTAGACTTCTGGCATTGAACAGCATTACCCTTAGTTTCTTTTTCCTTGTGTTGTCTATGGAGGTGGGTTTGTCTTTTGAGCCTTGCCTAAAAAAGGTACTATGGGGGTGGCAAGAGCTTTAGCCAGTATTCAAAAGCCCAGGGGTGACAGGTGCAAGCTGTCCCTAGCGAAGCAACATGGCTTGTCGAGCATGTCAACCCAGGCTGACAGACACTGGATCCCCTTTGAATGACACCAATACTTTAGCCAATTGTTAAAATTGATAATTTTGTCTTTATACTGTAGCATCATTCTTGGTGAGGGTAAGATGCTACTTAAGGTCAGGGTCATACCGGCCTGGGCTACATGATAAGAGAGCTCCTCTATGTCTCTTTTTATGTAGTCCAGGGAGGTACGTCTTAGGTCATTCACACCAGCATGGACAATGACGGAGACATATTTGTACTTGCTTTGGATTGACCTGAGTGCTTGTGTTATGTGGCAGATCCTGGCACCCGACAGGTAGCTTACAGTGACCTTCTCCTTGTTTAGCCTGGTGAGTGGGACGTCAGTGTGTCTGACAATAGAGTCACCTATTACAAGTGTATTAGGTGTGTTGTTTAGCCTTAAGGGCTGTCACTGTGTGGCACACTGACTTTGTGAACTATGTGATACATGGGTATTGTTGTGGGGTAGCAGTTATTTGGGTGTCTGCTTTGGAGGTCTCTGCTGCTTAGGCAGATTTTTATTTAGAGACTCCGAGTATGTTTTTGTGTGTTTATGTGTTTGGTTTGCTATTGCTATAAGTCTATGGGAGACTAGATTTGTGGTGTGTGTGGTTACCTTCTCCTCCTGATTGACTGTGCCAGTCATGGGTTGAGAGAGCTCAGCCTCCAGTTTGGCTATATAGTTGCATCTCTCACATATATTTGAGTTTGTTGGGAGGAGGAGAGGGTTGTCTGTGTACATAAGGCAGTTGTAACATTGCCTCAAAATTCCCATATTCACCAGTTGGACCGAAGAGTATACATGAAACTGACTTTGGGACATGTCAGGATATTATGATGAAATACTTTTTGACTGATCAAAAAGGCTCAATAGGGTGTTAAGTGTTTAAAAAGAGTATAAGAAGGGTTTAGTGCTTAAGTTGTTGGTGTTTTGCTTATAAGATTACTTATAAGAGCGAGTGCAAGGCTTTAAAATGAAAATAGAGTGCTTCCTTTGAGATTTAGATCAGTTCCAAGGGAAAAAGTGAAGAGCAGACTCTGTGGAGCCGGTAATAGTTTAAACCTGTTTAAGCGGCGCTGCCCGATGCTGCGCTATGTGCAAAATCATGCAAAACCGCTCTAAAGCGGGTTTTAAGCAGGGGACTTGAAAGAGCTAGGAATTAGCCCAAAATGGCCAATAAACAACAAGTGTCTGGGCTGAGACCGCTCCTCCAGGGACAGATAGGCTGCTCATAGCTCCCAACTCCCACTGGTGAACAGAGAAGCCTCCTCCTATCCAAGTAAGGATATGGGCAACACAGGAACTGCTCTAAAGTCCAGAATACAGAAAAACCTGTATTAGGGACTATTCTAGCTCAGGAAATGTGGGAAACAAGGATTTTTTTTTTTTTTTTTTTTTAGGCATATATCAGAAAAAGCACAGTAAGTACTTTACACAGGCTAGCGCACTTGAGTGAGCAGCCTCAACAGTTAATTCAAACAAAAAGACAATTTCAAAGTGCAGGTAATAATAATTGCAGTAACAAGCTTATTTTAAGCAAAAGAGCAGTTTCAACTCGCTTTTCGGCGAGAATAGACAGTCGCAAAGGTAAAAGCAGTAAAAAGGTAGCAGTCACTCTTTTTCATCTCTCTGCTGCTAGCACCACTCTGCAGGACCATGAGGAGCTTTGCTGAGTCGGAACAAGCGCAAACACCGCGCCAAAGTGAGTTTTTAAGCAGGGGACTTGAAAGAGCTAGGAATTAGCCCAAAACAGCCAATAAACAACAAGTTTCTGGGCTGAAACCGCTCCTCCGGGGACAGATAGGCTGCTCAAAGCTCCCCACTCCCACTGGTGAACAGGGAAGCCTCCTCCTATCCAAGTAAGGATATGGGCAGCACAGGAACCGCTCTAAAGTCCAGAATACAGCAAAACCTGTATTAGGGACTATTCTAGCTCAGGAAAGGCGGGAAACAAGGATTTTTTTTTTTTTTTTTTTTTTTAGGCAGATATCAGAAAAAGCATTAAGTACTTTACACATGCTAGCACTCTTGAGTGAGCAGCCTCAACAGTTAATTCAAACAAAAGGACAATTTCAAAGTGCAGGTAATAATAATTGCAGTAACAAGCATATTTTAAGCAAAAGAGCAGTTTCAATTCACTTTTTGGCGAGAATAGACTGTCGCAAAGGTAAAAGCAGTAAAAAGGTACTGAAATCAGGTAGAAGTCACTCTTTTTCGTCTCTCTGCTGCTAGCACCACTCTGCAGGACTACTAGGAGCTTTGCTGAGTCAGAACAAGCGCAAAAACTGCACCAAAACGGGTTTTTAAGCAGGGGACTTGAAAGAGCTAGGAATTAGCCCAAAACAGCCAATAAACAACAAGTTTCTGGGCTGAGACCACTCCTCCAGGGACAGATAGGCTGCTCAAAGCTCCCCACTCCCACTGGTGAACAGAGAAGCCTCCTCCTATCCAAGTAAGGATATGGGCAACACAGGAACTGCTCTAAAGTCTAGAATACAGCAAAACTTGTATTAGGGACTATTCTAGCTCAGGAAATGCGGGAAATAAGGATTTTTTTTTTTTAGGCAGATATCAGAAAAAGCATTAAGTACTTTACACATGCTAGCACTCTTGAGTGAGCAGCCTCAACAGTTAATTCAAGCAAAAAGACAATTTCAAAGTGCAGGTAATAATAATAGCAGTAACAAGCTTATTTTAAGCAAAATAGCAGTTTCATCTCGCTTTTCCGGGAGAATAGACAGTCGCAAAGGTAAAAGCAGTAAAAAGGTACTTACATCAGGTAGCAGTCACTCTTTTTCATCTCTCTACTGCTAGCACCACTCTGCAGGACCACGAGGAGCTTTGCTGAGTTGGAACAAGCGCAAACACCAAGCCAAAGCGGGTTTTTAAGCAGGGGACTTGAAAGAGCTAGGAATTAGCCCAAAACAGCCAATAAACAGCATGTTTCTGGGCTGAGACCACTCCTCCAGGGACAGATAGGCTGCTCAAAGCTCCCCACTCCCACTGGTGAACAGGGAAGCCTCCTCCTATCCAAGTAAGGATATGGGCAGCACAGGAACTGCTCTAAAGTCCAGAATACAGCAAAACCTGTATTAGGGACTATTCTAGCTCAGGAAAGGCGGGAAACAAGGATTTTTTTTTTTTTTTTTTTTAGGCAGATATCAGAAAAAGCACAGTAAGTACTTTACACAGGCTAGCACACTTGAGTGAGCAGCCTCAACAGTTAATTCAAACAAAAAGACAATTTCAAAGTGCAGGTAATAATAATTGCAGTAACAAGCTTATTTTAAGCAAAAGAGCAGTTTCAACTCGCTTTTCGGCGAGAATAGACAGTCGCAAAGGTAAAAGCAGTAAAAAGGTAGCAGTCACTCTTTTTCATCTCTATGCTGCTAGCACCACTCTGCAGGACTACTAGGAGCTTTGCTGAGTGAGAACAAGTGCTAAAACTGCACCAAAGCGGGTTTTTAAGCAGGGGACTTGAAAGAGCTAGGAATTAGCCCAAACAGCCAATAAACAACAAGTTTCTGGGCTGAGACCACTCCTCCAGGGACAGATAGGCTGCTCAAAGCTCCCCACTCCCACTGGTGAACAGAGAAGCCTTCTCCTATCCAAGTAAGGATATGGGCAACACATGAACTGCTCTAAAGTCCAGAATACAGCAAAACCAGTATTACGGATTATTCTAGCTCAGGAAAGGCGGGAAACAAGGATTTTTTTTTTTTTTTAAGGCAGATATCAGAAAAAGCACAGTAAGTACTTTACACAGACTAGCGCACTTGACTGAGCAGCCCCAACAGTTAATTCAAACAAAAAGACAATTTCAAAGTGCAGGTAATAATAATTGCAGTAACAAGCTTATTTTAAGCAAAAGAGCAGTTTCAACTCGCTTTTCGGTGAGAATAGACAGTCGCAAAGGTAAAAGCAGTAAAAAGGTGCTTACATCAGGTAGCAGTCACTCTTTTTCATCTCTTTACTGCTAGCACCACTCTGCAGGACCTCGAGGAGCTTTGCTGAGTCGGAACAAACGCAAAATCCGCACCAAAGTGGGTTTTTAAGCAGGGGACTTGAGAGATCTAGGAATTAGCCCAAAACAGCCAATAAACAACAAGTTTCTGGGCTGAGACCACTCCTCCAGGGACAGATAGGCTGCTCAAAGCTCCCCACTCCCACTGGTGAACAGAAAAGCCTCCTCCTATCCAAGTAAGGATATGGGCAACACAGGAACTGCTCTAAAGTCCAGAATACAGCAAAACCTGTATTAGGGACTATTCTAGCTCAGGAAAGGTGGGAAACAAGGATTTTTTTTTTTGTTAGGCAGATATCAGAAAAAGCACAGTAAATACTTTACACAGGCTAGCGCACTTGATGGAGCAGCCTCAACAGTTAATTCAAACAAAAAGACAATTTCATGTTAGCAGACCTTCTTGACTTCAGAGTAGAGGAGAGAGTGGTGTTTGGAAATGTGTTAATCATGAAGTGTGAGGGTGAGAAATGTAAGAGAGATGAAGAGATTAGCTGTGAGTGAGGGATGGTGCCGGTGATGAGACTGATGTGGAGAGTAGGTGGTAGTTTTTCAACATTGTGTGCATATTAAACTAATATGTTTTATCTGAGATTTAAGAAACAGACCATTCTGTTGTAATGTAACTACTCAAGAAGCACTTTTATTCACATGGAAAGGAAACAGGAATAACTGGAGAACTCCATGCTGAAACAGGCAGAACATGCAAACTTCAGGATAAGTTAGTAGTGAAAAAATGACAACTCGCTGCATAAGCAGGTCAACAAGCTGAAGTGGTGAAATATGGTTGACCTATGTGAGACGAATAATCAGGCAGATGCAGCTTAAAAACTACTACACAGAAGCATGTAATATGGCCAGAGATTGTAGAAGCACAAAGATGTCTAGACAGATAATGTCGTGGGAAAACCTGCAGAGCTAACATGCAAAAACTAGGGTTAGTGCAGTAAGGCACGCAAAGGATCCCCCCACAATGGCAAAGAGCAGTTCACACTACAGACTTCCAATACGCAGATCCTGAATGAGATGAAAAAAACACCCCCTTAGTCTTCAAGCTCTCAGAAGGACACTGCTACATAGTAGAGCAAAGGCAGTATCATCAGTACAGTGACTTGTCAATCCGTGTCTGGAACATGCCACCGTAAATGGCCAAACATTCCAAAGAAACATGGCAACACAAAACAGTGCAGCACAGTATCCCCAGGTATCTCCACAGTGATGTGCATCGTGGACGTTATGGCCCACAAATATATGTTAAAGACATGACCTCCCTGTTTACTATTACCTGCAAGACAGAAATATAGCTGAACACCCTATCTCCTCTATGTAGGCCATGGTGGTAGGGCACTTAGGACATCTATCTACACCACATATATGGCAGCAGACAGCTGGAGCACATTCAGACCAAGTGGTTAAACCAGACATATATAAATAAGTCATTTACTCAAACCCCTCCATGCAATTGTGTGGGCTTGAAAGGTTTGTCTGTGGCAGGCATTTGCTGTGCACATACATAGCCTTCTACCTCTCTGTCACCTATGTAATCAAATCCTGTACATTGAAATGAAGTGATGGCCTCCAGAGTCCCAAGCCTACTACTCAGATAATATCCAGAAAGTAGAATGCCTTTACCACAGCTGTATTGCTCTCCATCTGTCTTTGCTAGATCATTTGCTAGTTAATCTTATGCACAATCTCTTCTTGTACTAATGGTACCTATGCATAGAAAAGTAAACCTTTACTTCCATATTCAGACTTTTGGGTCTTTGGAAGCCTGCCAATAATATAAGTAAATTTCAGTGCTTTATATAAACATTAGCAGAAAGAGTAAACTGAAACTACACAATACATAAACAAGCAACAAACAGGCTTCTAACACCAGATCATAAAATATGCTTAGAGTGAGAGCTTGAAGCTGTCAAGCACTGAGATAGATCTAATTCAACTGGGCAGAAGATTCCACAAACACAGCCCCTTGCAGGAGATTCTACAAACAGAACCCCTCATACACAAAAGAATGAGCCTCAGCAGTACTGAGGTAGACCAGGGAAAGTTCAGCAATTCATGTGAAGAGGAATGAATAGTGAGTACGGAACAGTACAAGGAAAGGAGTCCTTTAAAGTTAGGATTTAATAAACAATGAGAAACTAATTAGTCCGTTTGGATAAGTGCTCTGGCGTGGACAACAAATTTAAGCAAATAAAAATTTGAAAATAAGTCAGTATGCTGAATACTGCATATGTAAGTTGTTTTCTTTTTTACTTTTGGACATTTTTTAAACTAGGTTTTTTCTAGAGAGAGTCACTGCAATGGTTCCCCACTGAAGTGCAAGTACTACACAAGTGATTTTATTTCGAGTAAGGAATATGGTGCCCTGCATAGGTGTGGGGTGGGGGGTATTACACCCTTGAAAAACTTTTTTTATTTGTGAATGCTGCTCATGTTGATGAGTACTGAATAGTCACAAGGTGAGCTCAGTCAGTTATCTTGTTATCCAATACATTAATGACCTCTTTTTACCACATCCGAGCTTAAATTTTAAACTGATATGCAAGAGCTCATCAGTTCTTCCTGGAGATATGAGAAACCATCATTTTTGCTCCATACAGTTTTTTTTTTCATTTAAAAGCTTACAGTGTGAGGCAGAAGGTCTTCAGTTCTTTTTCCTACCCAACCCAAAATGCATCCAATGTATTGCATTGTGATGGATGGCCATGGGCCACTATGCTTAACATCCACCTCTTCCTTTATGGATTTAAATTTTGAAACCGGATGTCTGGAATGAAAAGCTCTTCATCACTATTAACCTGGTATCTCATACTGCAGGCTTCTGCTTCAGAGTCTGTCCTCTGGTCATTGTCCATGTAGAGTTTGCCACATGTTTTCTGCTATTACTCTGCCTGTTTGAACTGCATATATATGTATCAATTTCTACATATATGTGTGCGTACACAAACCACACACAAAAATATACATGCACACATGCAATTTATAAGTAGGCAGGCAGTCTGAAAATACACATGTAGCCTAGCCATGAACCCCAGAGGTACAGCCAAGCAAGATTTACTTTCATTTTTGATAAGGGCCATGCTAAAAGTCTTTGAGATTTCAACGTATGTAAACCTTCTGATCATCAAGAATTTAATGTCTATGTTGAAGAGAACTTATATGGAAGCATCTCCAGAAACATTTTAGATGTAGGTATTCAAAAGTTATTCATGGAAGCAGAATTAATTTGGCATTAAGTAAACCCAAATAAATAAAAAATGCTATATTTTTATTTTATTTTTATTTTTTTAATGTAGTACTGTAATTTAGTAACAAATTCATAGCAGATATATAGTAAATAAAAATGCCCAATAGAGTTGTACTAAAGTGGTATCAATCTTTAACAATTCATATTTGGACAATGCTACACCAAGAAAACTGACGTTACTGGAAGGTAATTCACTTTTAAATTTTAGAAAGACTGTGATTTCAGTGATATATTTCTGGAAGTCTTTAGATTCAGTTTCATTTCCATGCCAGATGATAAATAAATCATCCAAAAAACTTTTATAAAAAAAGAATTTTATTTCTATAAGGATTGGTGTCATTGAGTGCATACTTGCTTTCCCACTGGAACATCACTATGTTGGCATAGGTGTTGGCAACTGGATTTCCCATTGCCATACCTTTTGTCTGATAATATATTTTCTCTTGAAGCACAAAGATGTTGTTATTGAGTACAATTTCAAGCAGTTCACAAATCACTTGAATTCAAGTTTGGGTAAAGTGTGATTGTTGATGTAGAAAATCATAGATTTTTTCATTCCATATGTATTCATAATGACTGCAAATAATGAGTCCACATCTAAGGTAACAAACTAAAAGTTCTTGTAGATGTTTGATGTGGACCATTCAGAAAGTGATCTTATAAATGCAGCTGAGTCTTTAATTAAAGTATGAACAGCTGCAAAATGTTTTTTTTTTTTTTTATTTCATGATCTAGGAATTTCGAGATGGGTTCCATTACCCATCCACAAGAAGAAACTATGGATCTGAGTAGTGGAGAGGTAAATAATTTATGCTTTTTTGGGATGCTATATATAAATGAAATCCTGGCATCCTGTGTGCTTAAATAGTTACAAAGTTGTTCATCAATAGTTTCTCTTGTGAGTAGTTGGTGTAATTGTGTCAATATTGAATTGATAATACCATTGACAAGGGGTATATCTATAGGTATGTAGTCTGTTGTATTTAGTAGTTGGTTCATCATCCTTATGTAGTAAGAGTTATCCATGACTCTGTCCCCCCTCCTTTGTCTGTTGGTTTAATGACAATGTGGTTATTTGCCATTAGAGATTTGATTGCTTCATATTCTTGAATAGTGAGAATATAAAAGCAAGAACCATGATGATTGCTATATAGGTTATATATTTCTTTTTCGACTGCTTTTTCAAAAGCTAGGACAACAGGGTTTTGTACCGGTAAAAAAGTACTTGTTCATTTAAGTTCATTATATACATGTGCGCTATCATTGTTTTTGAACATAATGTTAAGACTGAGACCTCAGGTGAATTGTTTCAGTTATAGCATTGTTCTGGCTGTATCAATTTGTTTTGATGGTATACAGTTCAGACCTTTAAGAAAAACAGAACTTTCTTCTGGTTTTAGAAAGTAAGAAGAGATGTTATATACCTTATTTTCATAGGTTCCTAGATTTTCTTTTGGCTTTGTGTTGTTGGTTGCTGTATTGATTGAAGTTCCGAGTTTTTCCGAACACTCTTTTTCCTCTGAAGTGGTATTGGTATGGGGAGAGGATTCTCGCCTAGAATTGAAAAATCCAATGAGTCCAGAATAGCTACATTTTGTACAGTTACTACTGGTGTATATTCTCTAAATAGAGGGGCTTCCATTTGTGAGTGGAACTAAGTTGCTCATACTGTGTATTCCTCATCAACTGTTCATTATTGTCGATTACAATTGAGTCAAGAGAAGACATTCCCTAGTTTGAAATCCATAACGTATCTTCTTACTTTGTTCCTTTCTATTTATATTAGCCTCATTTCAAAGGCTAACATTTTATCTATAGATTATTGTAGTAGAGTAGCATATTCATTCATCTGAATACTGGATTGTAAATCCACATATGCAGTCTCTATTTCTTTTTTTAATTATTTCTCGACTGTTGGTTTGGACATGTGCTGAGGAGGGATGCTGAGTATATTGGGGAAAAGATGCTAAGGATGAAGCTACCAGGTAACAGGAAAAGAGGAAGGCCTAAGATAAGGTTTATGGATGTGGTGAGAGAGGACATGCAGGTGGTTGGTGTGACAGAGCAAGATGCAGAGGACAGGAAGAAATGGAAACAGGTGATCTGATGTGGTGACCCCTAACAGGAACAGTCGAAAGAAGAAGAATTGTTTCTCGACTGGATCAAAGAAGGCAAGCATCATCTCCATGTATTTGGAGGAACAGTTCATGTTAATGAGCTGCCATTGTCTTAAAAGATCTGGATATGTGTCCCAATATGAGGGCAATTTGAGAATCCTGAGCCCTCTATGGACAATTTTCCATTGTAAGTGGATATTAAAAATTAGATGCTGCCATTGTAGTCCTTTAAAAGTGAAGGTACTCTTTTCAAAATGCTGCAACTTAGACTGATATTGTTGTGACAGGCCATTGCATAAATTGGAATTAGATTTGTTTTCCAAGTGCTCATCCAGTCCCAGTAAAAGTGGATTTGCTGAAGCATTGGTAATGTCCGTTATGGTTATGAAAGTTCTTGTGGGAGCATTACGTGTTGAAGGAATTCCTATTCCAGGTCCTTTCATGTCCACCACACCTAGTGGTCAACCAAGTCCAGTTCTTTAAAATTAAATCCAAAAGTATCAGCAAACTTATATATATATATATATATATATATAAATATATATATGTGTATATATATATATATATATATATATATATATATATATATATATATATATATATGTATATATATATATATATATATATATATATATATATATATATATATATATATATATATATACACATATGTATACATGTTTTATTATACATTTTATATATTTATTATTTTTCATTTAAGCATGCTGTGTATTACTTAAGCACTTTGACTACCATTAAATAGCTTCACCCAATGTGTCATATGACATTTGAAATTAGCTGTTAGCTTGAATTCATATCATGTGACAAATCATGTAACAACATTTAAAGTCAGCTGATTAGCTAAAGTATATCAGGCCAAACATTATATTAGAAATCTACTCTAAGCCTCAAGAAGCCTGGATGGTGAAAGTGTTTTTTTATGCACTAGCGCAGTAACCTTCAATAAGCCAGCATTTTTTAAGATTGTTCATGGTTCCAGTTGCTTTTGTTTGCTGATACTTTTGGATTTAATTTTAAAGAACTGGACTTATCACTACACTAAGACTGACTATTTTCACTTATGTTGCTAATGAGGTTTACTATAGCAATAACCAATGACGTGGGTATAGTATATCAAGATTTACTCATGGCTGGTGTGGTTTAATCACAAGAGAAAAGCCCAAGTGATTAAACAAAGTCAGTGTGGGTAAATCTTCAATATACCCACACCACAGAGTCGGTTATTGTTATAGTAGAATTACTTACGTTTCTTGAATAATGTCATTGTATGATGTGTCCATGTATTCTGCTACTTTAATTGTATATCCCGCCATGTATTCTGCTACTTTAATTGTATATCCCGCTGCTTCTTTTTGATGTAGCGTGCATGCGTATGGGACTCGCGTTGCCATGCTTATGCAGCACATCAGAGCTTTGGAAAGGAAGCGATGGAGAAAGGAAGATCTCTGTTGTTACTTTTTTTTTTTTTTTAAATAAGGTTGAAATTCGGACCCTTTAGAGGTATCAGAGAGACAGGACAGAGAAAATACAAGGAAAATCAGGTACATTTCTTTAGCTTTGAATAATGTTGGGGGGGCTTACTCGAGTGGGACATTTCAAATGGTTACTAGTTTATCTTTACTTTAAGTTGTATAATTTGGTTCAAACATGTTTTGGTATTTTTATTTGCAGGAACCATAATATTACATTTATTTTGAATTTTCTGTTTTGATTATAATTAATCTGTTAGACTCCTTTTCTGAAGTAAAGTTTTCTATAGTCTTACATAGTTATCATATGCCCAAATCTTCTTCTCAGATTCCTAAAAAAGAAAGCAGTTGTACTGCTTTGAAACGCTATCATAATGTGAGGGTGTGTAGTTCTTTCTTTAACTGATCTGCTACAAGGCATGCATGGTCTTGGGTGGGAATGGCAGAAAGGACATAAATGTACAACTATTCCTTTGTTATAGACAGACACCAGATGTTTTACATTTTACATTTCCATATTACAGTTACTATTACATCATTTGAGAAATAATCTCAACAAAGGAGGGAAGTATCCTTATTTTGCAGCTGCCTCTTTGTTTTCACCTGAAGGAGTTCATTTCTCCTTCACAATGAGCACTTATACATAATGCATCTCGCATGATTGCTTTGCTGCTATGGACACCCTCTTACTAATGACATATAGAAAGCTGAACATTTTTCTAAATATGTATGTATATGCATGTGTGTATATGACAGACAGATGGAGAAAGCAGACAGGCAGATACACAGTACAATGTTTAGAAGTGTAAAATTAAACTAGCCTGTTCTCTAACCAGACAAGATATGATGCACTCATTCTCAATGAGGGAAATGGATAAGCTCTGTAACACGCCCATCGGAATTTGGAAAAGTACAGCAAAAAGAACTTATTAGTAGCGTGACATAAGAGCTTAAAAGATATGGTATTGAACTATACAGGTATTTTTTTTTTTAATTATGATACTCCTTTTGTCTATCATATATTAGACAACAGGTAACTGAAAATGTCTAAACAGGTCAAACAAAAGACTAGAGGTACTAGAATCCAGTCTGAATAGAATGTTACTGTCTAAGATGGGCTTTAGAGCCGATCCTCTGTTTCCAGTTATGTGATGGCTTAGGATTATGGTCTCAGGATCAGCCCCACTGTCATTGATTAATATACATGAAGGTTATACTTGTCTTAAAAGCATATGGTAAAGGCACACTACTGTTTGGTTATCTGCAAACA
The DNA here is from genome assembly GCF_019279795.1 of Protopterus annectens. Lineage (NCBI taxonomy): Eukaryota > Metazoa > Chordata > Ceratodontiformes > Protopteridae > Protopterus > Protopterus annectens. The sequence continues at coordinate 1,139,729,346 of NC_056748.1, read as the reverse complement.
CCTATCTATCCAAATAAGCTTTATGTTGAACAGTTGCAGAATGTTATAACCACTGTCTTCCCAGGGCTTTACTTTGCTTTTAGCCCAATGCCTTCCACTGCTATATGACCAATAATAACCAAAACTTGTCCCAAAACATTTTGTGCACATATACGCACACACAAAATATTCCCCATGAAGGACTAATGATGCCAGTTCTCCTCTCTTTAACTTTCTGCTACCGGCTAAACCAGTCAAGCATACCAATAACACAGTTATTGCTCACTGTTACAATAAAGACAACCATGATATAATTATTTAAACAACATAAAATATCCAAAGACACCACCACGGATTGCGACGTTCTTTAATAACACAACACATATAGAAAATGTTGAAACTGTGGACGAACGATAAAACAAGATAAATCCCCTTATACTTTATTAAGATAAGCGCTTTCGGAATTCTCCTTCATCAGATCATAATGGGTAGGACCGGGGACATTGTTAATAAAATCATTGTTAACCAATCAGAGGAATGAAAATGGGTCAGCACCCTCAAGAAAACAATCAATCTTTAAGCCAATCCAGGCATACAGATTGCACACACCTCCTTTTCTAACCAATAGTGGGAAGGGAACTCCATGACATGGTTAGCAAGATAGTTCTTAGAATCTTGATTCCGTATGTCTCGTAAGTGTCTCAGGACTCTGTTCTTAAAACACTGGTCAGTTTTGCCTACATAATAGGCAGGGCAAGCTGAACACGTGGCAAGATAAACTACATGGGGGGTATTGCAATCTGCTTGACATGAGAACCTATAACAAACTTTGCTGATGGGATGGGTAAATGTATTGCTGGTATCTAAACTGCTACAAGCTAAACAATTGCCACAATGAAAAGTTTTCTTCTTTTGTCTGACCGGAATATTCTTTATGCCATCTTTCAAGCATAACAAAGGTTTCACATTCTTTTTGTTCTTTGACAAGCAGATTGCAATACCCCCCATGTAGTTTATCTTGCCACGTGTTCAGCTTGCCCTGCATATTATGTAGGAACAGAGTCCTGAGACACTTACTAGAACTGTCTTGCTAACCATGTCATGGAGTTCCCTTCCCACCGTTTTTTCTTTAAAGTCTTGGAGACAACTTATATTGGGATGAGACAGGGTGACGTTACAAATGTCACAGAGAGAAATGAAATCAAATGGATCATTAACCTGAGAGCGAATAAGCCTCCAGGTTTAAATGCGGTTGTTCCTTTGCGATCCATATTGAAGAATAGAAGACCTTCTATTGGTTAGAAAAGGAAGTGTGTGCAATCTGTATGCCTGGATTGGCTTAAAGATTGATTGTTTTCTAGAGGGTGCTGACCCATTTTCATTCCTCTGATTGGTTAACAATGATTTTATTAACAATGTCCCCAGTCCTACCCATTATGATCTGATGAAGGAGAATTCCGAAAGCGCTTATCTTAATGAAGTATAATGGGATTTATCTAGTTTTATCGTCTGTCCTCAGTTTCAACATTTTCTACATGTGTTGTGTTATTAAAGAACATTACAGTCCGTGGTGGTGTCTTTGGTTATTTTACGTTGTTTGGATTTTTACCTTGCATACCTTTGGCAGCTACTTTCTCATTTCTTTTATTAATGATATAATTATTTGGTCACTGTTTTGGTCACTATGGCTGAAGTAGCCTCTCTTCAAAGAGTGGATGGCAGTGGTTAAGTCCTCAGTTCTTGAACATATACTTATGTTAATGAATAGGTCACCAGCATTGAGCTGTGTGAATTGAATAATGAAACTATTTTCTTAGAATAATTAAAATTAGGCAATGTACCTTGAGTAGATAGACAACAGAAGAATACCATCAGTCATGTCTCTCGCCCTTTTACTACTGGTAGTTGTAGAGTTACTGCAATCTCACTATTTCCTAGATAAGTGGATAAACAGACCACTGTTTTAACTGTGCCACACTAGTCACTGTCTAAGTTTGGTTCAATACTGCACACAGAAGGTTTTCTATCTCACTTTTTCTATCCTAGCTAACTCAATATATATTGTCTGATTTATTGTATAAAGTATAATTGTAAGTTACAACATGACTCTTCTGCTCTTGGTATACATATTAATATTTCTTAATATTCTTAGAACAGTAAACTATATATATATATATAAAAGAGCAAGTGACAGATACAAGATTAATGGATACAAGTAACTACAACCCATATATTTAGTGTGCGTTTTTCTCACCTGCAAATCATCTTTGCATTAAGTAGCTGACTGTGATAGAGATACATTAGTTTCAATGTTTTTTGTTGATTTGTAAGGAAGTATTAAATAATGTTTCCACTTCTGAGCCTATAAGTCACATGCTAAATGCCAAAAATGAAAACAAATATACCATACACTTTCAAGTTAATGTACTGATGATAAGTCTTAAATGCCCTTTCCTATGCCCATAAAATGGAGGATTTATGTTTTTGTGCAACAGCTATTACCTGAATGTCAGTCTGTTATTTGTATAAATTAAAAATAGCATATTTATGACCATCTGGAACAAATACAATACTGATATTTATGATGTGTCAGCAGTCATAAAGAAAATTGACTGATTGTTTGGCACTATCATTAGCTCCTAATCAGTGTGATAAAATTGTTTCACTGGAGTATTAAAAGTAAGAATGAAAGAAAAAAGAAAACTAAAAAAGAAATGCTGAATAGATTTTAAGATATATGAACCACAGATGTATATCTGGCATGTGCAACTATGTAAGAGATCACATTTTAAATGTCTGGGTTGCAACATATTGACTGATTTAATATAATTACACATGTTTCTACAAATCATTGGGAAACGCACTGCAAAACAAATGCAAATACTCTATCATCTATTAATTTTAGCATTTCAGAGAATTTTAATAGTAATTTTCTTTACAAGGATTTTCGACATTAGTTGGTGGGCTCAGGGTTGTGTTAGTGAGTGATGTCCTGCATTTTTCAGGGAAAATCCCATCCATGGAAAATTCTTATTAATAGCAATAAGAGGTGAAATCATCAATCTGTTATATATCTAAAAAGGATATCATAAAATGTTCACTTTTGTTGTACTGGAGACAGTATGTTATCCCAACAGTATAAGTATTTTGGAATAATTTGACTGCATGGCTGAGGAAACTGAAAAGGTAGCCAAGGGCAAGTCTAATAGGATGGCATCTAAAAAAAATAAAGAGGAATTCTAAATGCTGCATTCCTCCCCAATTTCATCTCTAACATGAAGTTTCTAAAAATACCAAGTCACTTCATGAAGTTAGTGAAATACCAAAAAGGACTAGTCTAGACTGATCTGAGAAAAAAAAAAAACAGTATGTCAGTCAGGCCAGCGGCACAATTAGATGAAGTCTGATTACAGCCAAGGTGACCTGAGGTCAATTAGCTTCTCAGACATGTTAAGAAGAGGACTGGGAAAATGGGCATGATTTTCTTGGGCAATGGGATAGTTGAGAATGCATGGCTGTGCTAGAGCCTGGAGTACTTGCATCCTTATACACTGCACCACTCACTGCCTTCTCCACCTAATGGTGTTTCAGACTCATGTGGTTGGACTTAGGACACTCTTTTCACTCCACACCCACAACGCTGCAGCTGCTTTCCATTTCCCTTTCCTAATTTTCTGGCAGTGCTATCTGAAGGACAGTATTGAGCTAATGTGTCTCTCCATTAGCACCCCAAAACTGTCTGTGCAGCATCAGAAGGGTACCTGCCACTTTACAGGATAAGAGTTCTTCAAATGCAACATATGTGACCCTTTCATCACAGAAGCAAGACAAAGCAATCAGGGCTGGCCTTAGCCGAAATGGCACCCTAGGCAAAGTAGTGCTCCAGCGCCCCTTAAGCCCCACCTATACCACACTCATGAAACACCCGTATTTGAGCCACACCCACTGGGTAATTTCCCAAGAAAGCCACAGTTAAATTGCAACTACCTTTGCATATGTATTTTCTATTTGAAATACCAGAGCCAGATCATAGTCAAATAGAGTTCTAGGAAGGGTAATAGACCGCCACCCCAGAGCAGCCCCCTCCTCAGCTATTCCAGTGTTCCATTATTTGGTTATCTCACCAGTTATCACATGTATGTTCTATTATTTGCTTCTACAATGATTACAGATATTGAAATAAAATAGCACAAACACAGATAGCCATTTGCTAAATAAACAATACAGTCTCACAATGAAAACAGACTTAGCATGAGCAGTAAACTTGTCTGCCCTTGAAACTCACATTCATTGAAATGGCAAAACTCACATTCATTGAAACAGCATGAAAATCCACATTCACAGAAATGCATCTGGTTGGTGGAGAATTAAGTTTACCTTTGGGCTGTTTTCAAAACAGACTCTTTGCACACTTTCTTTTGGGCCATGCATATCATGTATTTATTCTTTAATTCACTTTCCTGATTGTATCGAATTATATTCCTTGTATTAAAGAAATCTGTAACTAATGAAGAGGTTGCTACTGGCAAACAACTTTACATATCAATGTTATCTACAAATTCAGTGCCTGCTGCCCTTGAAAAATTAATTGCCTAGATTACATTAAAAAATTGATAATTTGGTAATATTGCAATAGGAAATGACTAGCAAGTTTACAGTCACTAGGTATCTCATACAAAAGGACATACTCAGGAGTGTAGAACCCCTATCCCCCCTTATAATGCAGCAAATAATCAACAATCATATAGGCAGTGCATATCAGCACTCCATCTACATGGTGTGGTAGTGGAATCCACAGCCTTCTGCACCAAGGGCAATTATGCTACTAACACTGCTCTCACATTCTGCAACACAGTGTGTCATTTGATAAACAAAAAACAGCTAGTTGCACACTGAAAACATTTACACTTGTTACAGTGTGTTAAATTTGTAGTTTTGAACATTTTTCCAGTAAGTAATGAAACAAAATGTATGACCCAATAATGCAAAACCTGCCCATTTCAGAACATTTTAACCATAAAAGGCCCCTCAAACAGTATCAGTCAATAAGCACAACCTCTGCAGAAGTAAACATCATCTGAATAATTCTACATTAAAGAGATTTGTAACTAATGAAGATGCTATTACTGGCAAAGCACTTTACATTTCACTGTTCCATCTACAAATTCAGTGCTTGCTGTCCTTGTTGAATTAATTGCCTATGCCGCATTAAAGAAAAAAAATGGTACACTGATAATATTACAATACAGAATGACTGAGAAACAGGCAAGTTCATAGTAACTAGGCATCTTAAACAAAGCACGGCACACTAAGGAATGCAGAACCCGTATCCCCTCTTAAAATGCAACAACTAAATCGGCAACTAGGACATTACATACCATGCCTCCATAACTCTCAACCTCTTAGCACAAGAAATCTGAACGAAGCCTAAAATAACGGAGTGGGGGTCAAAGGCCCCCAAACAGGGACAGATTATAAATATTGCTCTTATAGACTTAGAAAGTTGCTAGAATAAACAGCATTTGTCTTAGCATGCATTTTCTGAAGGAAATGAAAGCTGAAAATCAAATGTATGATGACATTTAGTAATTTAAATCCTCAATGATTTGCCAGAAAAAACACAAATTGTACGATGAATAGGCCAAAAATATGAGGCAAAAATCTGGACATTCTCCAAAAATCTGTACAGTTGAGAGGTATATATATATATATATATATATATATATATATATATATATATATATATATATATACACAAGTGGTATGTAAGAAATATAGGAAATGTAACATAGTCAAATATAATTACATACAAATGTAATACTTTGTAACAATTTTCTCACAAAGTCTCATCTAGAAAGTGACCACCCAGAAAGACTTAAGCTAACAAAATGGACAAAATATATTTTCCTGAACATATAGTAGGTATCTTCTTGCTTTTTCTCACCAACATAATTATTTGTTGATCATCTGTAATTCTCCTTATTTAATAAGCAATATATTTCCATTCTTCTTAGGATTCTTTGTTGACAATCCATATTCATGCTCTGTTAATACAACAGCACAATAAGCTTTAGTCTGTTTATGTTTTTGAATGGCTTCTTCCTTCATTCAAGTTAACTAGACAGCCAGCTTCAAAAGAAATAGTTTCTGACAATTTTTACTCAGTTAAAAAAGACATTTCTTTATTTTATTTAGTTACACTTTACAAACTTCCTGACAAAGAAGTCCATAACCTGATGAATGGTCCAAACACCAACAACTCAGATGCCTGTAATACTAGAACCCAGCCCCCTCCCCCCTTGCAATAGAAACAAAAGTCTCCTGTACTTTCCACTGACAAACAAAATTGCATACTTAAAATGAATAAAATCAACAACTTAAGCTTCTGAAGCTACAAGCCTTAAATCAAACATGTGCACCAACCGGAAAGACCACAGGAATACCTCACAAAGAGAACCTATGGCCTCCAACACCTATCCTATGCAGACAGGCTGAAATCACTATCACTCTACTCGGTATCATACAGATTGCTCAGAGGTGATCTATGTCTCACCTACAAGGCACTCTCGGAGCATGCCCTGCTAGAGATACTCCATATCCATAAGTCAAACTCCTCATGCACTACCCACTCAAAAAGCCTAAATCTAATAAGCAACATCAACAAAACCTGCTAGATAGACAGGTTTGTGTTCCAGAGGCTGCCCCGTCACACGTCAAACAGAGTACCTTACTGACCCTCTTCAAGTGCAACCTTGATGAGTGGATGGGAAACCACAAATTTGTCCCAGGGGTTCCACCCATGTCCCTCATTTACAGGGGCGACAGGTGCTGACTGAGGTTTCTTTTTGGGGATAAACTCTTGGCTAGGCTTGTAAGAGCCCCAGGGCCATTAGCCTAGTAACGTCTTATGATCCTATGATACTGTGAAACCATGACTTTTTTTAGGCCACACTATGTCCACAACTGTCTAAATTAACATTTCCAATAGGAGTTACATAGATTGAAAAAAATTATATATATATCCTCTGACTTTCCTTCTACAATTTCCCACTCATTAAAATCCTATCTAAATAGACATCTTCCTATAAATGTTCACAAAATGAAATTGTTTTTATTCTTTTTTTACCTTTAATTATTTGTTAAATTACTATATTGTCACATTTGCTTTATTTTAACTATTCTAAACCAATTCTGCTGTAACTTCACTTGTAAAATATTTGTTAAAATCTACCATTCTACTATGTATGTGCCAAAGCTTTTTCACCACTTGTTTTTTTTTTTTTTTTAACTTGTAACTTGTACCATATAGTTATTAAATATATACTGGAGCTTTTCTCCCCGGGCCTCTGCTGAAAAAGGGCTTCGGCTCAGCCAGACACTCCCGGTCAACAAATATAAAATAAAATAATAAAATAAATAAATAAAATATATTTATATGTGAAAAAATTTATATATATATATATATATATATATATATATATATATATATATATATATATATATATATATATATATATATATATAGATATAGATATAGATATAGATACACTAGACAATCTCGACATACAGAAATGTTGAAATTCAGTATGTCGAGACCGAATAGTGAAAAGTGCAGTTAACCGAAACTATGCCGAATCTGCAAATGTCGAATCCGCCGTTATCGTGGAGTTGCATTCATGATGTGTGGTGCGGTTTGTGGATTTATCTGGGGTTTCAGGTAAGTGTTGTGTGTTTGAGGATAATGGCTAGGGATTTTAATGTGTGTGAGTGTGCGCGGTGGTGTTTGTTGTGTGTTTGTGTGTTTAGTGCGACCTCGGAGTTAGAATATATAAGTAGGGGGCGTGTGGGGGGTGCAGGGGGGGCTTGCCTCCCTGCTTATAGGTAGGTTAAGTGTGTTTGTGTGTGTTGTTTTGTTTGTTTAGTTAGGTAGGTGTATGTGTGTGTGTGTGTGATTATGTCCTGGTTTGTTTGTGTGTTTGAACTATGAACTATGAACCTATGAATGGTCACGATTGTAGTGTTCATAATTGTGGGTTTTCATGTATGTGGTTTTTCGACTATTCAGTCTTGAAATACTGAAATACGACATTTCTGTATTTTGAGATTGTATAGTTAATCCATATATATATATATATATATATATATATATATATATATATATATATATATGATTTTAGAGAGAAAGTTATGCAAACATTTGTTAATTGCTGAGGGGGATGTCAATTTTTGAACTGCCAGGTGGGTTGGTGGGGGACAACAATAACAGCATATGAGTACAAAATTAAATTTTCTGACTACACCCTGTTAAAACATTTCTTAGTAGAAAGTCCCTAATTTGTCAATTCCAAAATGGTGGTCGACTAGTGAACAGCCTATGCACAGAGCTCCTCACCTCAACTACTTTTTCTAAGATACTACACACTTCGAAAAGAGCTACCTTACCTGCATTTCTTCGGTAACTGCATCACCTTCGCAGTGGGAAATAACTCACAATAGACTTCCATCATCTCGGGCTCTTCCACAGTGTTATTCCCACAAGTAACTCAGGGAGGCCTGCTCCTACTTGAAACACCTCTAACTCCACATGGCTAAACAGACAAAAACAACAAATGACTCTTTTACAATGGAAACTCAAACAATTAAAGCCAAAGCCTCAGCAATTTTTTCACCTGAAAAAGAAGTCCTTTCAAAAAGGCAGAGAACAAATAAACAAAATGCGGAGACTATTAAAAGTGATACAATTAGTAAAGAAGACTCCAGCTTCCACATGGATGAGCTGAAGCAGGCCCTCCAGCCCATACAATCTGCCATACAAAGCTTCTCGGAACAACTTTCAACTATAGGTAAATCCATCAATCAAATTGTGGACAGAGTAGACACACTTGAGCAAAAGTACAATCCAATGAATTCCAACTACAATCCTTATCAGATGATCTACGTGCCAAAACAGCCTCTTTATTAGACATACAGGCAAAACTTACAGATCTAGAAGCTAGAAGCAGGCGTAATAATATATTAATAAGAGGTCTTCCAGAGAGTTATGACAGTCAAGGCTTACTTGCTATAACAAAACAAATATTTGAATCACTACTTCACCCAGAAGGGGGAAAAAATATCACAATTGAGAGAGCCCACCGTGCGCTTTATAAAAGACAAGATGCCTTAGCTCCTCGTCAAATATATACAAGACTACTGAATTTCCAGACAGCCCAACAGATCTTATATGCAGCAAAAAAAAATAAAAATTTCATGTGGAATAATCACAAATTAACTTTTACACAAGATTTACCCATCTCCATCAAGGAAAACAGACAGAAACTAGCTCCATTTTGTTCAGACTTAATTAGAAGAAACATCAGATTTCAAATGCGTTACCCAAACACTTTGACTTTTTCACAAAATGAAACCAAATATACTGTAACCTCCCAAAATGAAGCAAAAGAGATCTTCCTCAAAATATTTAACAAGATTCCAGACCTTGGATAAATTCACAATCTTCCAGCACAAGCGTTTCAGCAGTTTTACACTTCAAATGTTTAATTCACTCACCGGAGGCTTCAGGGACATCGCCGCTCTCTAATTCAGCGCCAACATTGTCCTTCCAACAGTTTTGTGACTGTTTAAAACAGTAAAACATCCTTCCATATGTTTAAAGGCAGATCCACGTGTCAAGCAAGGAACACATCGTCGCCGCGAGGTTTCCAGAGGGACTCCTTTTACTGTGACACCTGAAGTGTGCGTTCGCTAGGTCTGTTCCCCTTCAATCGCGCTTATAGCGCTGATCTTCATAGATAAGTCCTGATTACTGCATTCGGATCTGGGGTCTTGACTGAGGGGGGTCAGTAACTGTATATATGTGTGTATATACCTATACAAATGCACAAACACATATAACATACACCACCTGAATGTTAGTAGAGCCTGTAGTCAGCCTTTCTTTCTGAACAGTACAAGGTACACTGGCTTTCATGATATCCCGTTCTCAGTTAAAGCTTCTTGTGTATGTTGTCATAAACTAAATATTACCATAGTACTTTGGGACACTATGCTTCTCATCGGGGCTCTTTTCTGTGTGAAAATGTTGTATCCGTGTTCCCAGAAAAGCTTGAAATCTGCGGAACTACTGTTTTTGCTTTTGCTCTCTTGCTGTAGTTTTTTTTAGCCTTCGCGATGGAGTCTCAGTAGCAAGGTCACCAAGAAGTACTAGACTGCACTGGCAATAGCCCTTTGGCGTCTATGAATTACTGTAAGTCAGTAAAGCGCAACAGTACACAAGGTGTAAGTAGGGTCTGCTGCATATCTCCCTTTTCCTACACATAGCCAATTCTGCATGTAGGTTGTGATGTGAATGATTTGCACTATGATGCAGTGCTAAGGAGCATTACACATCATACACAGTCATATCCAGGACACAAACCACAACCTGGCATTTTGTTTGATTATGTTTGTGTACTTTTTTGTCATTTTGCTGGCCCTTTTCAGTCGGGACCCCAGCTCAAATAGCTGACAGAACATAAAAATAATGGACTATGATACAAGCAGAGAAGGTTGGAGTATTATAGAAGAGTAGATTAGAACATTGTATACATGGTCACAGACAGATACAACAGTAAATCCATACTATACATAATTTACAAGTTTTGTTTATTAAATTATTTACATGACATGATGAGTCCTACAGTGATGGATGGTCTTTTTTTTTAGGTATGGATGACAAGGAAGGTTGCGGGATTATTAGCCAGTGTCACAAAAACATGCTACAGGTTTACAATCGTTTTTTTTTTCCTTCTTTTTCTTTTTTTTTTTTTTACTGTTGGGACACTCCAGCTTCGTGAATTGAGGACCAGGAAGGTCTGTCTAAAATCCTCGACTCTATGATGTAAAAAGCACACAAAGTAAAGGCATAAACACCTTCACTAACATACACACAACTTACATAGAAGCATAAGAGATGTCAGGTAGAGCTTTTCAGTTCTGACTGTAATTAATTAAACAAACCCATATCCTTAGCAAATCTAGTACATTTGTAAAAACCAACACTTAGATACACTTACAATATATTTCTGCTTTACTGAACTGACTGCAGTTTACAGTTAGAGAAGTTTCCTTATAGAGTTGGGAAGTTAAGAAAGAAATAAGGCTATGTGGGTCATTTGCTAATGGGGGCGGGGTGGCCATGGAGCCTGACATAATGTTGTAATACAAATGCAATGATTTAATTTAAATTAAATGGCAGCTAAAAGCTATGTAGGGGTTTTAAAGACCACCTATACCCAAATCAGTAGTGCTTAAATCTGGTAAAGGGGAAACACAGAGAGAGGGAGGATCTCAACAACTTAACAAGACTCTTAGGTTTAATTAGTTCTGACATTATCAGAGTCTGCTCATTGGAAATACCTTCCTGCCCAAACAACACAACAACTACTTATTTTGTTTAGTTTTTCCAACCATTTACAACTTTTGCTATACTGCCAAACTCACTAGCATCAGGCTCTTGTTTATAGCGAACTTAATAAGGCTTTAGGGTTATACCATATCTACAGCCTACATGTTGAGTGCGAAATTCCATAAGAAATGCTTATACTTGTAATAAGTCTGTTATATATAGGATTTATAGATTTACATTTCTCACATACATTAAGCTTAAGCGGTTAGACTTATAAGCGTATGTTTATTTACATAAGGTCATACTTACATGACAAACTAATAGGTGTAGTATATACATAAGGTTGCTTTATGTGCATTGTAGTAGGGATCTAGTTTGATAACCCTTTGGATGAGAATGTTTATGTATATATGTATAGAACTGTTAGGGTTTTCTTTTGTTAGTTTTTATACTTCTTCGCCTAAGGGGTTCAGGTGGGTAGGCACCGGGGCATGTCAGAAGGAGTATTTTGCTACTTCCTCCGCTACATCCAAACTGTTTACTGACACAGATATGATACGGTTTTCCATATCCCTCTCAGCCTATTGCAAACACAAGGCAGTCTCTCTCCAACACACATTATGTTACCCAAATATTACATTAAGTCTCCAAATATATAATGTTTCCTTATATTCCGTTAGTTTTTAACTTACATGAGCTGGGCCGTTGACTCTTGGAACATCAAAGGCTTACAAAATACCGCCAAAAGAAAACTGTTTCTCCACCTACTTTTAAATCCCAGGCTAATATTAGCTTTCTCCAGGAAACACACTTATCTGAAAATGAATGGGAGCACATAAAAAATAGAAAATGGATCAGGTCCATAATAAGTGCTGGTGATAGCACAAACTCGAAGGGGGTGGCCATTATAATTAAGAAACAATTCCAGGAACCTATCAATGAATATAAATCCGATACAAACGGCAGATGGTGTTATTTCACCTCTACACTCCCAGATTCCTCCAAACCAATTATGTTCTTGAACATTTATGGTCCTTGCTCTCAACAACAAACTTTTATCTTAGAAATCTATAACATACTAAACTCATTTCCAAATTACTTATTCATAGTAGGAGGGATTGGAATGTGGTAATAGACCCTAGTCTAGATCGCACCAGCAAATCCTCCTCTTATAACTTCCAAGCTTCTATAGCCTTAGAGGAACTTATTTCAGATTTTAATCTTGTAGACACTATCACTTTTAGTAATATTTCGACCAAAGAAAATCTATATACCTTCTATTCTAACTGTCACAAATCTTGGTCACGTCTAGACTTCATTCTGATTTCGGACCCCCTATCTAAATTTAGAAATACTTTTAATATTGAACGCAGATCTCTCCGACCATGCAAAAATATCTCTTAAAATTAGATTCATCACGCCTGATTTTACTTTTGCTAACTGGACCCTTAACAATAACCTACTAAATAATAAAGATATTTTAAATAAAATTAATAATATGCTGTTGGTTCTCGACATTAATCTTACAAAATCCCCAATCCCTCCAGACATTCAATGGGCCTGTAAAGCCGAAATGAGAGGTTTTTTGATTAGCAAAGCTTCCTTTCTTAAAAAACTCAACACTAAAAAAGAAAATACTCTATCCCTTAAACTCTCATCTTTAGAAAAAAGTCAGAGATTATCTCCAGACCCAAAAACTGAAGTACTGATCAACTCCACGCGCAAAGAATTACTAGAACTTCACTCACAGAATTATTCCCTACAGGAACAAAAATGTATAGCAACATATTCTGAATGGGCCCAAACCCCCTCAAGAACTCTGGCAAGAATATTAAAAAATAATAACGGTGCTCCCAGAATATCCACCCTTCACTATCAAGGAAAAATTTACAATTCAGATTCTGAAATAATACATTTATTCTTTGAATTATTTTCAGATATCTATAGTAGCAATAAACAAGATATTTTAAAACCCCAGATGGAGTCTTTTCTAAATTCCATTAATTTCCCCTCTCTTGAACCAAATCAAGTCTCTCTCTTATCTGCTCCAATTAACATCCAAGAAATTCATGACATCATAAACAACCTTAAAAGAGGCAAATCTCCGGGCCCTGATGGCTTCACTACTAACTTTTACAAAGCCTTTTGCCCAAAAATTTCCTCCATCCTATTGAAAGTCTTTAACTGTATCATTAAGGAGGGTATTACTGACTTACATTGGAACAACTCAAAAACCATCTTACTATTAAAAAACAAACAAGACAAAGCAGACCCACACAATTACAGACCAATCTCGTTAATAAATGCTGACATTAAGATTCTTGCTGCTATTTTAGCTAATAGATTACAAAAGATACTCCGTCTTTAATTTCCTGACCAAGCTGGTTTTATGAGCAATAGACACACATGGGATAATACCCTAACTTTGGATTCCCTAATACAATTTACCAAAAAAGACAAAAATCCAATATATGCCCTAACTTTGGATGCCTCTAAAGCTTTTGACAGAGTCAACTGGGACTTTTTGTTTGCTACTTTGTTCCATTTCAATATACCTAAATCCTTCTCAGATATAATCAGAACACTTTATACAAAGTCCTACACATACCTTTATATAAACAAACAGAGATCCAAGCCAATATTGATTACTAATGGAACTAGACAGGGCTGCCCACTCTCACCCTTTCTCTTTAACATTTTTATCGAGCCTTTCTTCTTATATATCACAGAATACACACCACAACATCCCTAAAATCCTAAACACACATGTCGCACTATCAGCTTTTGCAGATGATTTAAATCTATACTTCCAGTTTCCCAACTCAGACCTACCCAAAATCTTTGATGCCATTAAGTACTTCTCCACCGCATCAGATTACCTAATTAACAATAAAAATCACATATTTTCCCAATCAATCCCAACTCCCACAAATCTTTCTATTTCCCGAGTCATCTTTACAAATAACATATAATCTTAAATATCTAGGTATCCATTTTGAACATAACCAAGCTTCTATGCTCCAAAATAATCTACTAAAAACATGGTCCACCATCCAGCAAGATCTACAAAGATGGAAACTTATGAATCTAGCCTTCTTGTCCAAAGTAGCAATAGTGAAAATGAATGTCTTACCCAGACTCTTATATCAATTCAATGCTTCGGATATAGTAGTCTTTAATAACTTCTTTTCCAAAATTGAAAAAAGACCTAGCTAGGTTCATCTGGTTCCCGAAGTCAGTCAGGATCTCTTACTCTAAATTAACTTATCCTAAGGAGAAAGGGGGGTTAGGCCTTCCAAACTTTCAACTGTACTACAAGATCATCTGCTCAAACAGAGTCTGGTCTATTTCAAACTTTAACAGCAAAACCATACCCACTCTCCATCATGGTTGAAAATCTGGCATCACCATATTATCTCTAACAAAATTAACCCTCAGGCTATTCCCTTCCTATCCACTCTTTCAATAAACAATTGTAATTTAGCACATTCTCTGAAACACAAAATTAAGCTTTTCCAAAAACTTATTAAAGACATCAATCTGGAAAATATTCTACCCCTGCTCCAACCACTCCATCAAAATCCAAACATCAAAATCAACAATATGACGTTGGACCTTACTAAATTTCCTCTCATTAAAGATCTCAATGTATGGGACATCCTCAAACATAGATCAAAATCTATTCCTGAGCTACGGTTAATTCTTGGAACCAATAACAAATACACAGTTATTCTTCGACAACTAAGAGAAGTTATACTTGCACAACATTTCAACCTTCCTCCTAACCCTCAGGAAATTAACAAATTAATTGAAACTATATCTGTAATATCAAGCACTAAAAAAACAATCTCATCCTCCTACAAACTATTGAATACTGTGCTATACAACTCAAACTGTCTCTTTTCCAACTATTGGAACACTGTTGGTTCTCCTATCACAGAGGACCAAAAACTCTCAGCTATAAAATCTACTTTAGAACTCTCCCTTTTTAAAAAACTCTTATACACCCAACTGATGCTAAACAATAATTCCTACTTCACTCCTGTAATACTCAATAAATGTAATCCCAACTCATCCTCCTCGTGTACCTGTTGCTCCCATCCGAGTGCGGATCTACTACACATTATGTGGTATTGCAACCACTCTTACAAACTCTGGTGCTCTCTAAAAGTTCGTTTACAAAAAATGGGTTACTACACCTCAACCCTTTCGTGGGAAACAGCCATTCTCCATATCCATACTTCCGAAATATCTAAAGTACAACTTCACATTTTAATTATTCTCTGTTCACTTATTAAACTATACATCACTAAAAATTGGTTAGATCGCACCAAACTTAGTTGGAATGGTTTCAAAGAGATGGCTTTCAAACACATCTCAGCTCATAAATTCATTATAAATGGCCCCAAAAAGAGAGCTTATTTTGGTAAACTATGGAAGAAACTTATAGATGTGATCCATACTGAATAACTTCCCATTCATACCTTGAGTACAACAACTATCCATTTGCCTGTTATTCTACCGGAGAACCACTGCCAACCCAATTTTTATTATATTTTTGCAATACCACTGCGAAGGAATGTAGCACTGTTGGTTGTAAATATTGTATATAATTGTTTTTGTTTTTGGTTAAATTGATTACAATGCTCTCACTGTGCTGTTCCTATCCTTCTCACATGTATCATTGCTAAACTATATGGCTACTCACAATATTCTGTAATAATCCATCGTTGCATTTTAATGTGTATAACTGTAATGTATTCCCTCTCCCAATATGCATTGTATCTCACTTTGAAAAATAAAAGAATTATTTGAAAAAAAAAAGAAAGTCCCTAATTTGTAACCATGCCATGGACTCACTAGTTGTTGCAGTTGTACTTACCCACTTTGTTTGTTTTATTCACATTTTTTAGGGACACCTCTCTACATATGGAAGCAGCGGAATGCATGCAGCTTCTGTCCTCCCAGTCACAGCTCTCAGCTTCTTCATTCAAGAATCAGGGACAGGAGTAGACACACCAAAAATTATGAGGGCCAAAGGTCGAAAATCAGGGACTCTGTTAAATATTATAACTCTAGTACACGTAGAATGTTAGTACTACTACTAATAATACTAATATGTCAGTTTGTCTTTTGTTAATACGATCCATTTATTTTAATGATTGCACATTTCTCTACTATAGCTGCCTTATTGTAGGCCCATAAAACAACTTTTAATATTTATGCTTTTATCTAGTGTATAAAAGTACCTGATTTATAATTGGAGTTTTTTTCTGGACATCTGCTGAAAAGGAACTACCATAACCCAGTTGGACCTCAGTCAACAAAACTATTAAAATAAATAAATAATAAGATTTTGCATCAACATACATTTTCTGAAGAAAAAATAAAGATACATATGAAACTCTTAATGTCTATAATTATTAACTGACATTTCACCTCAGTGATTTATCAGATCAAATATTTTAGATGGACAAGACAAAAAATGTGAGGCAAAATCTGGGAACTATACAACATTATGGACAATGGAGATCTATATCTCAGCACTCTGTCAATGGATACATGGGCTTTGGGGAGAAGGAAATTGACCAGGGGTGTTAGCTGTAAGAAGATAGCTGTGGGAAGGAGTAAAGTGTGCATGTGGGGGGCAAATAATAGGTTGAGAGCTCTGATCTTCAATAATACAATGCCCCACTCACTGTAAGATTCATCAAAAAAAGGAAATCTTAAATCACAGCCATTTTTTCACCTGCAGCAATCCATGAAGAAAGATTGTAATGTTTACTCTTAAGAGAAGAGAAATTAACAAAATGCTGCCATACACTTCTGCTACTTGCATGGAGTGCATACTCTTCTCCTCCCACCTAACATGTAAAACATGTTGAAATGTCTCCATACCTCTCAACCAGCTTCCGATATCAGATCCACAGATGCAGGTCTCGGTAAGCAAAAGAGTGACCCCCACATTTCCAAATGCCCTTGTAAAAGTACCAGCAGCTTTGGCGGGGGGGGGGGGGCTGAAATGCACAGTGAGAGTAATATAGCACTTTAAATCCCTCAGATAAAGTGGACCCTAATTATTTATGGACAGCTATAGCTGCATCAAGGTTTTAAAGATGATACGATAGCAAACAGGAAGCTAGAGCAGACTTCACAGCACACATGTAATATGATGGTACCTGGGTGCAACAGTAAATAGCTTGGTAACAGAGTTGTTTTGCTAGCTTTAAGAGATCAGTTTCAGAATCAGGAAGTCCCAGGTAAAGGGCATTAGTGTAGTAAAGGAAGGATGAAACAGGAACATGAACAGGTTTTGTAAGATCCTCTCAAGGAATAAGGTGTTCGATCCCGGAGATATTCCACAAGTAGAAACTTAATTATTTATCCACTGTTCACATTTGATCCCAAAATATTAGCCAGTTGCCGAAGATCATGTTTAGGCCATGCATCTTACTTAGCCGGTTTAGTAGTGGCTGCTATAATGGATAAAAGATGGGTATGACAAAGTAGATTAGTCATTTAAACTAGCTTAAAGAGCCACAGCTTCGGTTTTGGATGCATTAAGCTTTAGCTAGTAAAGAATTAGCCATTAGTGAATGATAATCCAAATGATCAACAAAGGAATACACACAGACACACACACACACACACACACACACACACACACACACACACACACACACACACACACACACACACACACACACACACACACACACACTTTCTCTCGCACACACACACACTTTCTCTCGCACACAGAAGTCCAGTGTAAACTACACAGACACACACATACACTTACCTTCTTTTTAATCTGAATAGCCACACGCGTATACATGGCGTTAACCCTTCTCTTAAACTGCTTGCTTAATTTCCGCATGCAACTGTAGAACATGTTTACATCCACGTTGGCGTGCGTGGATGTGACACATGCATGTTCCTCCTTAAAGGAGAAGACTCCACTACCGACTCCACTACCGTGAAGTGAAGGGCTTTTTTTTGTTAATTCTTAAAGTCCTGGCCAACCTGCAGTTATAAAAGTGGAAGGGGCACTCGCTTCCCCCTCCTCTCCCTATGATTCTGGCGCCCTATGGTTTATTTATTTTAATTAATTTACTTTTTTATTATGCGTTCACATATTAAGAACAGTAAATTAATTAAAATAAATAAACGCAAATTGCGCCCGTTACGAGGCCGTCCTGTACAGCGCCCTAGGTGGTCGCCTAGCTCGCCTATGCCTAAGGCTGGCAGTGACAGCAATTAAAACATAATAACCTGGACAATTCCTGCTACAGCAGGAATCTCTTTTGGCTTATACGAAATAAAAGGAAAGTATCCCCTTGAATTTGTCATCTCTGAACTTCTTCAGATGTTAAATAAAAGAGGGCCAACTGAGAGAGAGAGAGAGCGAGACAGACAGACAGAATAATCACACAGAGGCAATAACTGCAAACTTATGTTCCAAAACACTGCACTCCATGTTTTTTGATTTATGTGAACAGAGTATTACATAGAGTCAGGGAGATGGTTGAGCTGCTTTCAGATTCTTGGGAGTCCTGGTCCACTTTTTTGAGATTACATTTCTGCTGTCCTCTTTAAAAAATATGGGTTTTCAAGTTATCCTAAAATTTCTTACCAGCTTACTGTTCAGAAAAGGATGGCAGCCACTAATATTTGACCCCCCAGAAGAAGCAGATGCATGCCTTAGCTCTTTGGCAATGTGAAGAAAGGTGAGTACCGGCAGCTAACATGACATTTATAGTGCCACGCTACAGTGACTGCAGTGTCATGCTACAGTGACTGCAGTGTCACGCTACAGTGACTGCATACTCAAATGAAATCTGAGGTCTGCACTAAGGAGTCCAGTTAGATTCCATAAGGAAAAAAGAGCAGAGGCCAAGTGTCATATGCAATTATTTCCCAAAGGGCAGAAGAAGGGTGAAGAGCTTTGTCAGACTTTGTTCTCTGGCAGTGATACTCAAAACCATAATCAGCTGCTTGCTTACATGGAAGAAGAATTGTGCAATGCAGAAGAAATAAGAGTTCACCACCCCATATCAACTAGTGCTAAGAACTACACAGAATGGAGAAAGACCATGGATAAGACAACTCACATCAAGGCAGTTGTGGCAGTCACAGATGGAGAGCAAAAGACCTGGATGTGACATGTACCCACTCAGGAGATTCATTTTTTTTCTATTCATCTTTGCTATCTAGAAAAGATGTGGCTGTGAATCGAGTTCTGCCTTAAATATGCTTTTGTCATAGTTCAGTTTCAAGCTAAAAATGGACAGCCATTAAGCAATATAACGCACGATCTTGTGTGTCTTTTTCTGGGTTTAGACTCTAAGATTAATGTCCACCAATGTTTAATAACATTTAAACATCCTATTGGACAGGAGTGTACACCGAGTATCACTTAATAAAATGCTTGCTCGGTCTTGTAATTTAAGTAATTTCCTTTACACTTCTTGCAAGCTAGACATTTTTCCATGTTGCAGGGGAATGTGTTCAGTGCGTGACAATGTTAGGACCAATTCTTTTGGGGATGAGATTGGTATTGATTTGGGATGTGGGGATGTGTGTAGTACTGGTGTCTCCACAGCAGCAGTTTGTTGTTCCACCACAACCAGACTTCAGTCACATCAGTCTGGTTTTTTCTTAGTGATTGGCTTCTTTAGAAGGGAAGTGAAGGCTATTTCATATATACAAGCGTATCAAGGCATTTGTGGAAGATATAGGGGGTATTCTTAGGAACAGGAATTGTAATGGATCTTTCCATTATTCTCTGTACTTCAGCAGACTATTTTTGATGTGATATGACCACAGTTAAAATGGTAACATTCAACTGCCAGTATTATTTTTAATCACCTGGCCTAGATCCTGTTTAGCTATTACAGGTTCTCTAATAGTTTTCAAGCAGAGCTCAGCAAACTTTCTCTGTATTTTTTATACATCCAGAGTAGCCACTGTCTACTCTCCCTGCCTTTGCTGCAGGACTGAATTAGCCCATACTTTTGTCATTTTCCAGTACAGGATGTCATATTAACAAAATATACAAGACTTGCTAGAAGAGAGCTCACTGTGATTGCTTAATATGTTTCCTAGATTCTATGGTTCATATGCTATGATGCAGAGGGTCTGTGTTTGTATGAATAAAATAAGTGTGCCAAGTGCTACATTTAGAAGAAAGACTTTGTGGACTTGGGGATACTTCCCTGTCCAATCTGTATTTTGGGAGTTATCATATCTAATGGGAAGGAGTGCTCTTTTTTTGCCCATTCATTCATTTTCTAAGCTCTTAATTGTTTTACAGAGAGTAGGGAGCCTTCCTAATAGATTTAGGGTCTGCTTGATGGTGTTCAAATTCTGAAGTGTAGTGGCTACTGATGAAAAAGAAAATGCATCCTTCTGCACAGAGCATGTGAAGGGGGGTAGTCACATACTTTTTACTTGTTTGATAATCTTTTTCTCATTTATCGTGATGCAACAGCCCTCCCAAAAACCTATCAGTTTGTTTTAATTCAGTAAGTGGGCTTGGGTCATATTCATGAAGCTAGCCTTTCTGCTGTCCATCCAATACTGCTTTTTCTGAGGGAGTTTAGAGTTACAGCTGGCAAATAAGCATTATTCACTGCACAAATATGTGTACTGATTTGTATTTAGAATGTAATATGAACTACCTATGACTGTAAAGATTTACGGATGGTAAGTACAAATGACATTACAAAGGCCATTTCCTCCCCTTTAAATACTGTGACGAATGTAAGAAGTTTGAATGCCTACAGCAACAGAAGGTTTATTTTGATAAAGAAAAGTTATTTGCATACACAAGAAACAATGACAGTTTTTTTCATTGCAAAGTAAATTAGGGGCAAATTTGTTGTCAGAGAAAACTAAGATTTGGAAACTTTATGGGATCTATTTTATCCACAAATAAGGATAAAAGTGACATTTCAGACATGTCCATTTTAGGATGGCAGAGCACAGCATAGCAGTTAGATAAGGTGTGTAGGCAGGGGGTCATAAATGTTGCATTGCATTTACAGGAACACCAGATGTTAAAATAATGTTTATGTACATCAGTGAGCCTAATGTGAAAGACTTTCAAATATTCAAGAACTACACGAATGGTTAAAATAGCATAGGAGACAAACATTTTTATTCAAATGGTGGGACAAAATTCATACAGGTAGGCAGAGGTTTGTTAGATGGAGCACAAATGTTGAAGACCTGTCCAAATAAATGTTCTTGAGAACCCATGGAGAATTAGAAACCCCTCAACTTGGGGCACGTCCCACCATCAGGAGTTGCAAGCAGGACTGATCATTTCTTTATTAATGCATGTCTGCTTCAGTAAATTATGGATACACACATTAAGATTCTTTACTAATGCATGTCTGCTTCAGTAAATTATGGATACACACATTAAGATGTTAGGCTTACTTACACCACAGTTTGCAAGAGTTAAGCATTAAGGAACTTGGCTGGCTAAACATGAAAAAAACATTGGGTGCTGGACTTTCTTCTGTTGCAGAGGACATAAAAGGGAAGTTCCAAGGGCTTGGATTCAACACTTCTAAGATAAAATTCATAATGTAGATATATCTTTTCTACAAGACAGGGAACCTTTAATTTTGTCACATGGTCATAGCAATAAGATTAAGGTAGGACAGAGTGCATCTGGCACAAACTAAAATCTCAGCACTGGAAACAATTAACAGAATTTACTGAAAAAATGAAGGAATAATTTGCCCATTTTTGGCATCTTGTTTTTGAATTTAAAGCTTGTGGTGGGAAATCAATACTTTCTAATTGGTAGCTGCCAACACAAAATGGGAGAAAAAAATGAAGATTTATTTTGAGTAAAGTATATAAATTCCCTAAAAATGCTAACCAGAAGGCTCAAAGATTGAAGTTGTGAATATACTGTAAGTTACGTTAGAGATACTGCAGGTCAAGATTATATCATTCCAATCAAAATTAATAAAATGATGACAAACTTATACAGATTTTTTCATTCAGTTAAAGATGTAGTAGATGACACTAACAGACAGGTATACTTCACAGAACTGCACTCATTAACAATTACCTTAGAATCATTTATGCTTCTCCAACACCCACCCTTAGATCATACCCCCCCTCTCAGTGAAGGACAAGCAGATCAAGCCCAGGCTCAATCTGTGAGTACCCATTCAATCATTCAAGTCCCATTTGAAAGAAGACATCATATCCCACTGCTTAATTTGAAAGAAGACAGCATATCACACACTGTTCCATAGGTATGGAGGTGCTGTGTAATGAACTTATGTCTCCACTGTGTTTTATTTATCTGCTGGTGGACATTTAGATCCCTGGATAAAGAATTAGTGGGGATATTTGATTTGTAAAAATAAGATATCTAGGACTACTGGGTCTGTAAGGACACAGAAGGCAAAACACTGATCACCCCTAAGGAGTCTATAACATACTGAATAAAGGAACATTGCTTCAATGTATTTTCTAGTAGGTTAGGTTTTTAGGTCAGAATCATCTTTAGTTAGAAGCCTTTAGTTAGAAGAAGGGATTGGGAGGGTGGCCTAATGGTTAAAGTATTTGCCTTACAAATGCAAGTTGCAGGGTTTGAGTCTCACAAGGGATAATTGGCTAGGCTTAAAATGACAAGCAAGGGCAGTTAACTTAGTACTTATCTATGAACCTATGAACCTCTGGGATCATATTGTTTGATATGTCTAGTGATGTCCATCCTTAAATGTGACTGGCCAAATTGACCTGGGTGTTATCCCTGTGGGAATTAGTTGCACTAAAAAGAACTTCCTGAATACTGTTTTCACATGATGATGAAATGAGATGGAATTATCAGCCCATGTTGCAAGGTCCATAAACAATATCCTCATTTTAAAGTGGGGTATTGTCTATGATGTATGCTAGGGAGATCAGCTGTCTACCAAATGTGATAATGTTCCACTTTTCTGCATTTAATTTGAGCCTATGTTTAGTACACCAAATGTTTAGAAATGTAAGTTCTTTAAAGGGTTTGGGCATCAGAGGGGTACTTGGCTATGACTTCCAGATTGCAGTAATGTGAAAACTTCATTAGCCAGAGGTCTTGGTACATGGTCTGGAGATCACAAAACTACTCACATTCATAGTCTCTGCTTAGGTATCTTTTAATCGATATGCTACCCATCTGACCACTTATTTTTAATGTGTTAAGTTTGCTAACTGTGCAAGCATAGGAGTCTTGTTTAATGCTTTGGCCAGGCCAAGATGCACCATGTGTACTGCAAGTCCAGTGTTACTAGACTGTGTTATCCTCTCAAAGTTAACTAAGTTTATTGGACAGAATCTACCCTTGGCATAGCCAAACTGCTGTGCATCTAGTATCTGGCGATTTTTAACATCACAGTTTATCAGTTCAGTTATACTGTATTCTATGGCTTTGCAAATTAGATTTCTGGAGCTGATGGGCCTATCATTTCTGTCATCGGTGGTAGGACAACCTTTACAGATTAGCACCACTACTGCTGTGAGCTAGACCACAAAGACAAAGCCTATGTCTAAGCTGAGGTTAAACAGTTTAAAAAGTGTCTCTGCTAGGGATTGTTGGGTACTGATTATAGGTTCATAGGTAAGTATTAGGCTAGCTGCAAATTGTGAGCCATTTTAAGCCTTGGCAGATACCCTATTTATGCTCAAAATAACCTATCCTATTTGGTTATAGACTGGCTTTACCCATCCCATGGTGAAAAATTATATATATTACCCCTAATGAGAACTGATAATTTGAGGGGACCCATGCACTGGATAAAACATGTAGTTGCCTCTGTCCTTTCATAGTACAGTGGTAGTATTGTGGTACATTTTCTGTTTCCCATCCATAAATCTAAGTTGCGCTTGAAAATGGACAGGGATTAACTTTGTTTTGTGTGGATGGGGAGTCTGTTCCACAACAATGGAATCATCTGTTATTACACAGACAAGTATACTATCAGGTCCTATGACTTTGATCTTGGAAAGTGTTTTTAGTACATGTTCTTTAGAGAGGGGTGGGGATGGGTTGAGAGATTTGGGCTTATATGGATTTTGGATGACCAACTCTGGTGTAAAATTTGCACTGCAGGTATATGCAAATATGTTGGTCATGTTTATCAGTACAAAATAGGTAGCACCTTTTTGAATAAGTTCACAGCGATGCAGGGTATTACTTCTTAGCTTCCTAATGTAGCTAAAAATGTGTAATTGTTCTTGGCTTCATTTACTTACTTATTTTATTTATCCTTTTTTGACTGGATTAATCCCACTAGGCTAGTAGCTTCCTTTCAGGGGAGACCAAAGGTGGTATTTATACTATTAGGGAAAATTTGGCCAAGGCATCAAGAAATTTCCCCTGCTTGTCATTGTTACAAGTGGTTCCCATTTTGTAGGAGTACTTCTTGTTTCCATTCCAGGTGCAGAGACAGCCTGGAGAAACAGGCAGGCAGATGGAGAGAGAGGGGATATGATGGAGGGGAGAGAGAAATGGAGGAGAAAGAAAACATCGTTTTTTTTTACTCAAATTATTTTTATTTTGATAAAAATAACAGTATAATTTAATACATTAATAACATTCAATAACTATTTACAGTATTTACATTCAGCCTGACAAAAAGGATTCAGATAAAAACATTTGTAGTTAAATAATAAGTTAATATATAAACTATGATAGTTGAGAAGAGTTTGGTTCCATCTGTAGGCTATCAATCAAATTTAAAACTTTCCTCCATGGACTATTAACCAATGGCTTAGGAAAAATTCTTAACTCTTTAGTTTTTTTCTCCATTAGTATGCATTTCTTCAGTGATGATAGGAATTCCTCCATTGTGGGTGCTACATTAGAGTTCAATCTTCTAGTTATACATTTCCTGGCTATTGCTTACATTGTCGAGAAAGCAAATATTGCAACCATGGAATGTGTGCAGGATTCTGAGGAGATATTTCAAATAAATCTGTTTGATGGAAATGAGTCAGCAAATAATGGAAATATAATTACAAACCTCCAGTCAGAAGGGTCGTGGGATGATTTGCTTGAAGAAATGGTGATGCAGTGCATAGCAGAAAATGAAGGAGATTTTCCAGGGGGGCATTATGAAGAAAATACAAAAGCAGGATGCAGAGACAATCCTGAAGAATAGTGGTGAAATGGAAAAAGGTAACGACCATCCCATGACCATCCATATTCGACAGAGCTCCTCTCTGACCCTCTTCAAGAGAAATCTTGATGAGTGGATGGGTAATCATAAGTTCTACCCTGGGATCACTTCAGGAGCCCTGCTGACAGAGGCCCAGGTTACTAATCTAATGGGGAGGCGAAAGCCATCACTCTGTGGCTAGGCTTATAAATGTCCATGGGCAGATAGCCTAGTACTTACCTATGAACCTATGAACATATGCAGACAAAGTAAAAGAAGGCAGGAGGGGAGTAGCAGAAAAAGCAAAAGTAATAAAACAACAGAAGTACGAGGCAATGATTCAAAGTAAAGAAGACAAAGAAATGCTCAAGTATAAAGTGTGGGGTAATTTAATAGCTCCTTTGGGTGCAAAAGCACATGAGGTAAAAGCATTTATTCTTAACAGCAAAGAGGCATTTTGTGACATTATATTTAAGACTGCTTTTCAATGGTAATTTTTTTTTTGAGAATATGAAAAAAAGAAAGACTGTAACCCATTGAATCTTTATGTGATAAAAGCATTTAACAGGGAAACAAAAAGGAAAAATCATGTACAATTTTGAACAGAGGTAGAAAGAGATACTTTGAAGGGCATTTGATAACTTTATGTAAAGAAGTAGTGGACATTACAAAAGTTTATGATAAACATTTTATCATAAATGGCGGCGCAGTGGTGCAGCGGTTAATGCTGTCGCCCCACAGCAAGAGGTTCTCCGGCTGGGGTGCCTTACTCTGGTTTGTAAAGACATGCTTCTGGAGCATTTCTCCCCGGGCCTCCGCTGAAAACAGGATCTGTGGAACCTAGTCGGACTTTCCCGGTCAACAAATGTCAAATAAAAAAAATAAATAAAAAAAAGGAGTTTATAGACTGGTGGCTGGAATTGTAATATTCTGTTAAAAATAAAAAAGAGAAAAGGAATTATACTTATAACCCAAATCATGTTATTTTTTGTGGAAAATAATTATATTTGATAAGCAACTGTGACAAAAGAAAATATATTTGTGAGGAAATGGGATGTGCTGCAAAAAATATGAATTGAAACGTTATAAATGTAATAAAACTGGACATTTATGGATGGATTGTCAAAATGAAAATAAGAGTAAACAAAAAGAGAATAAAGTGAACAAAAAGAGAATAAAATGAACAAAGAGGATACATTTTAGAAGTAGGAGAACAAGAAGAAAAACTGGATGAGAAAAAATAATAAAGAGGAAATAGAAGGAGGTTCGGAAACAACTGATGCAAATGATATAAACTGGGAGGCAGTGAAAGAAAAAATATATTGCTAAAAGGGTAAAAGACAGAAAAACAAAATGTAAAGGGATAAGTACAAAAGAAAAAAAACAAAGGAAATGGATGAAAAAGAAAAAAAAAATATATATATATATAGAACTAAGACTATTGAACAAAAGTTCAAGAGTCCAAATCCACCATCACTGAACACACTTTAACGAAAGTGCCTTCACCAAAAAAGAGCTTTTGTTAAAGTGCATTAAAGAAAAATAAATAAATAAATAAATCTACTTTTATGCAGGGGGGAAAGCGCCCCTGCAACCCCCACACCCCTACTTTAATATTCTCACTCCGAGATCACACTACAGTGAGGAAAATGGAATATTCTCTTATCCGCACAATAGTATGATCTCCGCAACTGTCATTCCCCCACAACTCCCTCTAGCTGTAGGCATACTTCTGTGAAAATGTTTTTTCGGTAAAAAGCACTTTTGCGGAAATATGCCTGGCTATTTGTGCTTCGGTAAAAAGTTCCTTCGGGGATCAGTACCAATCCTATATAATATATATATATATATATATATATATATATATATATATATATATATATATATATATATACAGTTAATGATTGGAGGTTGGTATAATGGTTAAGATGTTTGACCCACAAACACAAGGTACAATGTTTGATTCTCACCTTTGGGAGGGAACTTGGCTAGACTTAGAATGGCCTATTAAGAAAGCTACCCTAGTAAATAGTGATGATTTTATGAAGCCAGGAATCTAAGGAAAGGGAAAATGAACAGTTTAAAGTGCTTTCTGTAAATGTGAATAGCATTAAGAATATAATAAAAATAATATGGATTTTGGAATGGTGCGATACATGTGATGTAGTTGTAATTATACTAGAAAACTCAGGATTGTTAACAAATGAAGAAAAATTACAAACAGAGGAACTATGGAGTGGAAAGATAATCTGAAATCTGGGAAATGAGAGAAGTTCTGCAATAGCCATATTCTGTAGAAATACAGTAAAGATATTTGTAACTTTGCAGAGTGGGAAGATTAACCAATGTAGAATTAAAATGGGGAAAAAAAAACAAGTATATAGAATTATAACATTATATTCTTATACTAATTGTTAAGAAAGGGAAAGTTTATTTTATCAGATTTTAGATTTTTTGGTTATAAAAATGATTATTATAATAGCAGGAGACTTTAATTGCAATTTAAGAGGCCAAGTGTAAAAAGGAAGGAAATGATACAAGAAAGATGTTAGAAGTTGCAAGATGTGGTAAGTTAAAACTTTGGCACAAAAATTCATGGACTTACAAACGGGGATGCATTAAACTGAAACAGATTAGTTTAAAGTACCAGAAGGTTTAGTTATAGGAGAATTTGAGGTAGATGAAACAAGATTTTCTGGTCATCTTGCAATATGTCTAGAGATAGAGGAAACAAGGAATATATAAAAAAGACA
The DNA here is from genome assembly GCF_019279795.1 of Protopterus annectens. Lineage (NCBI taxonomy): Eukaryota > Metazoa > Chordata > Ceratodontiformes > Protopteridae > Protopterus > Protopterus annectens. The sequence goes on along the minus strand of NC_056748.1, from coordinate 1,139,701,060 downwards.
AAGGAATAAAAAGGATAAATGAGAAGGCATGGAATGAAGAAGGACGAGATTACTACTATAGTTATGGAAAGATCATATGACTATGAAGTTTAACATTTTATAAAAGTTGGTCAGAATGGTGGACGATATTTAGGGAAAAATATATAAAAAAATGTTTGTTTACAATGGCAATATGATGTGAGAAAAGTAGAGGAAGAAAAATATGAAAACATATAATGATGCATTGGAAGATTTAGAATATACTGATAGCAAGTACTTTTACAGTGAAACTGAATTATACAACAGAAATCAAGACAAAAAGCATCGTAATATAAAGATAGTTTTTACAAGGAGAAAGAGAAATATTGAGTTACTTGAACAGATGAGAAAGGAAAGACTGTAGTGTAATAAGAGAAATAAAAAAAACATAAAAAGAAAAATAGAACTCTGGAAAAGATTATGAATATCATAGTACAATATGTATAAAAATGTTAGGAAAAAAAGACAACAAAGAGTTGAAAAAAGAGATTTCCCCAGTCCCCTTCATTAAACACACCACATCATATAACATTTGCTGACATTTATTAAACTTCCATAAACATAACTTTATCGAATAATATTTTAATGTACTGATCACAACATGAGCATCCATATAACCATTTATGACACCAGTGTAACGCTGCTCATCCTAAGCAAATAAGTAGTGTGTCCTCCCCTCTGCTCACTTACTCTTACCTCTCAAGCAGTCTCCCATCACTCACTTTCATTTCCCAACTCACTGAATTAAACATCCAACATCAGAGGGGGAACAGAAGAGGGACAAGACTGCCCGTCTACTCCACCTAAACACCAAACCTATTTAAATAACCACACGGTCCTCAATGTTCCTAAAAGAGGGAGGGAGGCTGGGTAGCAAGTTCATGCCAAAATATGATCCCTTACCCAGTTACACTCACACAAAAACAGTTAAGCCCCTCCTTGCACTTACCATCCTCCTACTTTCCCAGTTTAACCATTCCAACCCCACCACACTAACTTTCTTCCACCATCTTATCTCCCATTACTATTCCTACCTGACCCTAACCCGAAGATGTCCCTGGACAAATTGGTTTATTCCCAAACCTCATTTGTCCCAGTCCCCTTCAGTAAACACACCACACTGAATGTCATTTGATGACCTTTATTGAACATTCATGAATTTAATTTCCTTGAACAATATTTTAATTTATTGATCATAGCATGAACATCCATATAGACATTTATTAAGGCAGCTCAACCCTGCTCATATAAGCAGCTTTCCCAACCCCACTCACTTTTAGCTATCAAGTAGTGTTCCATCACTCACTTTCATTCCCCAACACATTGAAGTAAACATCCAACACCAGTGGGAGAGCAGAAGAGGGACAAGCCTGTCCCTCTTTTCTACCAACCAGCCTGACACCGACTGTTCCCCCTCATTCACTCCAAAACCTTCACCAAACCTTCCAAAACAAACCTATGTGTAAAGAGGCCCAAACCCAATGAGTCAAATGTACTGCATCCTCTCTGAACCAAACTTGATCCCTGTCATCAGCATCTCACTACTGTATCATATAAATACCCAAAGCAACTATTTGCTAACTAACCTAAAATTAACAAACCAATGAGCCATCTCCAAAGTCAAATAACCATGGTACTACCTCTGACCACACAAAACACATACTTGGGTATGACCTCTTTAAAACAGACAGATCCTGTCTTTCCTGACTACCAACTGTAGCTTCAGAATTCTTCCCAAATCAATACCAGCCAAATGTATCACCAGGACTCTAAGGAGCCCATGCCACTTCATAGGTTCATAGGTAGGTACTAGGCTATCAGCCCTGGGGCCTATACAAGCCCAGCCAAAAACGTACCCTGGCTTTTGCCACCCAAGAAAATTATTTTCCTGTGCCACTGTCCAGCAGAGCCACAGAGGTGATACCCGGGGTGAATTTCCTAGTTCCCATCCAATTATTAAGATTTTTCTTGAAGAGTGCTAATGAGGAACTTTGTTTGATATAGATAGGTAGTTTATTCCAGAGTATGGGAAGTCTCTGGCACAGGAATCTATCCCTCCGGCATGTTCTGTTTATTGTGGTGACAAGGTTTAGGTCCCTAGAGCGTGTAGCTCGGAGGGATTGGGATTTCTTTAAGTGGAGCATGTCCAACAGCTCTGGGTTTGACATAGATTTGTATGTTAGGCAGAGATCACCTCTGAGTAAGCAATATGCGATGGAGTAAAGCTGGAGTTTTTTGAGACAGTCTGCGTAGGGCATCTGTTTGAGGCCAGTAATCCTCTTTGTGAGGTATTTCTGCAGCCTTTCCAGTTGTTGTAGATGTCTTGTGAGGTACATACCAAAAGAGGCGTTGTACTCTATAATGGGTCTAATGAGCAATGAGTAGAGGGGAACAATGACCTCTTTTTTTCTGGATGAGAAACCTTTTGTGATGAGGTGTACCATGTAGAAGGATTTCCTGAATACTGTGGCAATGTGATTATCAAAGGAGAGACTACTGTCCACCTGTGTTCCAAGGCCTCTTTATCACACTTTCTGTGTTAAGTATACTACCGCCTATGTTGCAGTTCATGGGTACAGAGTTTTTGGCATTGAGCTTGAGGCCATGGCTTTGACACCAGGCATCTGTCTCAGTGAGGCCCTTTTGTAGGATGTCCACATCATTAGGAGTTTAGATTATGGCTCCTAGTTTGCAGTCATCTGTGAACTTCATTAGTCAAAGACCTTCTTTGTTGGCCTGTACTTCAGAGAAGTAGATACCAAACAGGAGAGGACCCGGGACTGAACCCTGTGGTACTCCACTGGTCTGAAGTTGGATTTGGAGTCTGCTACTTTCACAGTGTGGGTTCTGTCAGTGAGCCAGTTGGCAACCCATCTTGTGACATAGGGATTTACAGCTAGTTTAGTGAGTTTATCTATAATTCCAGAGTGGGGGATGGTGTTGAAAGCCTTGGCAAGATCTAGATAGGCTGTGTGAACCACCTTACCCTTGTCTATGGCTTTGGTGACTGCTTCAAAGAAGTCTATCAGGTTTAGGAGCCTTTTACAAACCCGAACTGGGTGGGGTCCAGAGTTTGGAGATTACCAATGTCTTTGTTTATAAGTTCCATGATGATACGTTCCATGGCCTTGCAGACCAGGCTCATCAGGATAATGGGGTGGTAGTTCCCGGGGTTTGTGGTGGCTCCCCCCTTGTGGAGTGGGATAACCATTGCTGTGTGCCATTCAGCAGGCATAAAGCCTGAGGTGAGGCTATGATTGAACATGGTACTTAGGTGGGGTGCCAGTTTGTTCTGTAGTTCGTGTAGAATGCAGCCTGGGATGTTGTCTGGTCCCATGGATGCTGTGTTCTTGGCTTTGGGAAGTGTGGTTTTTACCTGTGCAGCCGTGATTACAGGAAGTTTGCATTCTTCTGGTATAGAGATGGACTCTTTAGGGGGTGAGAGGGGGGTAAAGTTAGCACTGAACTATCTGCCAGGATGTTGGCAATATCAGTTGTGTCTGTATATTTAGTGCCATTGTGCTGTAACTCAGAGCAGATCTGAGTGTTGCCACTGAGATTCTTGACATAGCTATAGAATGCTTTGTGGATGTCTTTAGAATCAGTAGCGATTTTATTTTTGTAACTAGCTTTGAAGGATTTTATCAGGGATCGCAGCTTCTTACTGAGGCTGATCAGGGAGCTCCTCCACTCATGGGATTTTACTCTCTTTTGCAACAGTTTCTTCCTTCTGTTGTACAGTTTTTTTATGGCAGGGGACCACCAGATTGGCTTCTTTTTTTGGAGGATAGCGTCTTGGTTCTGTTTGGGATAGCACGATCCATACACTCATGTAAGTGCTTATAAGGTGCAATTGTGTAGGATTCAGTAGTCGTAACTGTACTGTCCATCTGCATGGGTGTCATGAAGTTCACCACTTCTGTCTTAGGAAGCATGAAGTTGGCTTTGGAGAAATGTTTTACTATGGTTTCCTTAATGGGGGGTGGGGGCAGGATGTGGATATCTAGGGTAATTAGCTTATGGTCGGATCGGACCAATGAGGCATTGACTTCAGGTGTGGAACACCGGTCACTCATGTTGGTAATGACTAGATCTAGGATATTGTTGCCCCTGGTGAGGGTGTGGATAACTTTACCCTGGGCATTGGAGTTTATGAATTCCAGAAAGCGTTGAGAGAAGGAGTTGGTACATGAGTAGTTTTCCCAGTTAATGGTAGGGTAGTTGAAATCACCCATTATTAGGGTGTTTGGTTGAACCCTAATATTTTACAGTATATCAAGAAAAGAGGAGTGGGAATCCTGGAGCACGGTGGGTGATCTGTAGCAAGCTACAGTTTGGATTGCTGTTTTGCCCAGAGTTAGTGGATAATCTCGGCTGTATTATGCTGAGCAACTAGCCTGGAGGTGTGGATATCCTTAATGAATATGGTCACACCTCTGCCTTTGGTGTTCCGGTCCAGGTTACATGGCCGAAAAGTGTGGTATGAGTTATAGCCTGGTAGTGCAGGGGTACTCTCTGGAGCCTTGAACCACGTCTCAGTCACTGCACAGATATTGATGTTCTCCATTTTAAGGAGTGCCTCGAGTGAATGCATTTTGAGATTTAGACTTCTAGCATTGAGTAGCATCACCCTCAGTTTTTGCTTGCCTCTTCCTGTTATGGTGGTGAATTTGTAATTTAAACCTTGCCTAAAAAAGGCACTATAGGGGCGGCAAGAACCTTAGCCAGTATCCAGAATCCCAGAGGTGACAGGTGCAGGCCATCTCTGGCAAAGCATCGTGGTCTGTCGACCATGTCACCCCAGGCAGACAGATACTGGATCACTTTAGAATGGCACCAGAAGCTTAGCCAATTGTTGAAGTCAATCATTTTTTCCTTGTACTGCGGCATCATTCTGGGTGATGGTAGAATGCTACTCAGGGCTAGGGTCATACCTGCCTGGGCTACAAGATCAGAGAGCTCTTCCATGTCTCTTTTCATGTAGTCCAGGGAGGTACGTCTCAGGTCGTTCACACCAACATGGACAATGACAGAGTCATATTTGTACTTGTTGTGGAGTGACCTGAATGCGTGGGTTATGTGGCAGATCCTGGCCACCCGACAGGCAGCTGACAGTAATCTTCTCCTTGTTTAGCCTGGTGAGTGCGACATCAGTGTGCCTGATGATAGAGTCACCTATGACTAGTGTGTTGGGTACGTTGTTTTGCCTTATTGGCTGTGGTTGAGTGGCACACTGAGTCTGCGGGCTATGTGTCATTTGGGTTGTGTTGGGGGGGGGTGGAGGCTGCTTGCATTTCTGCTTTGGAGGTCTCTGTTGCTTGAAACAATGCAAACCCAACTGCATGTCATCCAGCCTAACTGCAATCCCCTTTACTTCCCAATGGATATAAGAATGATCAAAATGAATATATGAATGACCCAGGATGACCAGCACTTTTCCAAAATTATAAAAAGACTAAATTAACTAATTATCTGCTATAAGGGAAAAGGCATTTGAGACCAAAAACCACCACTCTTAATAACCTCTACTGACCTGCCTTCTGACACCAAACCAGCAGCCCTTCCAATGCAAAATGAGTGAGTTGAAAACCTGTTTTCTGCAAAGCCAAGAAACTGAAAGCCCTTCTCCTCACACACCAAAACTGATCTCACATCATCACCTTACCCCCTTTCAAACAGAAATCTATATCTTGTGGCTCCCAGCATGAGGCTGCCATAATCTCTTACTCTCCCCACTAGACAGCAGCTTATATCTATCATTTGCTTGTCCTTCATATATCTATGCAACGATATCTCTACTGACACACAAATTACAGTCACATGTTGCCACCCACACCAGCAACCCAAAACACTCCATGATTCATCCATACCGACATCACCCATAATTTATAACCCATGGAGTCACCATTCACTAACTATAAACCCCGCAACAAAACTTTAAGAGCCTGTCTTGCCATCGGCCAGCACCTATCCACCTTACCACTGGCAACTCTAGCTCAGCCCTGCAACATATGGCTATTGTCCAAAACTTCATCAAGTCCTGCAGCCCCACCCCTGCAGAAATATACTAATATCAGTCAAATCACCTTAACCATCTAGACAGCCTTACCTTGCACCCATGATGTTTACTCCTCCCCTCTTTCAACAAGAAAGCCACAAACCTCGCCCTGGAGGACTTGCTCAACAAGCCAAATTCATTAGAGGTAAGAAGTCCATAACATCCTTAATCTGCACCTTATCCCTGCACACCACTCAAACAACATTCCTGTCAAGTGCTCCATCTTCCTGAATGGTAAACAAAGCAAGCCTCATCCCATATCCGCTAACCCCAAAAGCAAAATGCCTTGGCAGGGCCCTCCAACTTTTGCGTCAAAACACCCACATTCCCTCCATTGCTCCTTTAAACCTTCCACCTACCAACAAGAAATCATGCAGTTAATACACTGCATTCTGAATGCCTACCTGTTGCTACCCAATCCAATGCAGTGCTGTGCAAAATTTGTCAAAGTGGTACAGACCACTAACAAAAAAAAAAAAAAGAATCGGCATGGCCTTGTCAAAATAAACTTTTTCTCCTGCCATGCCCAAACAGGGCAACTCTTCTCCTGCACCAGTAATAACCAAAAGCAGACTCAATATTTATTTATGTATTTTATTTATTTATTTATTTGCAGTCCACTGAGTGAAACAGTGGATGCCCAGGGAGAAAAGCTCCTCAGTACAAACAGATCAAGCAAACGCATTTATAAACACTGGAAGTATATCATTATCTAACATAGTAGATTACAAAGTTAAAAACACACATTTAGCAATTCAGTGGCCAGAGAAATACTAGTGAACAGATTACAAAATTTAGAGATAAATTACTGCAGAGAGAATTTTTGGATCATAATACACAGCACAGAAAGTAGGGAGAGAATATATCCTTAGAGCTGGGTATTCAAGGAGGCTGTTTGCAAGTGCAGCTCCAGGTGGAAGATCGGTAAGTGTGGAGAGAAGCTTTGAAGTGGCCAGGATTTGGGATTGTTCTGATTGCTAATGGAGGAGCATTCCGATTCTTGGCTAAAGAGTAAGAGAAGACAAGATGGACAAGTGGCAGGCTTGGTTTGTGAAATGGATGAGTGGCAGGCTGGGTTTGTGAACCTGAAGAAGCTGCTGATTCTCAGATCTAAGGGGCCTATTTGGGAGGTAGAAGATGAAGATAGAACTAAGGGTAGGACAATCAGAAAGCTTAAAGATAAGATTGTGAGCAGTAGTAATTTGCAGATAGTTGGGGTAGTTTAGTAGTTCCAGCCATTTTAAGGAGTGAAAATCAGTACAGGGATGGGAGAGGTTTTTGAAATTTGTTGGCAATTTTGCAATTTTATTATAAGATGACTCAAGCTTAGCTTTTAGACAGTTTGGAAGTTGGTAAGTAGAGGGGTGCCATACATTAGGGAAGGGAGTAGGTAAGTAGAGGTGAGGGTTTGCTTGGTGGAGGGCTAAGGAACTGGTCGTGCCTATAGAGCAATTGTACCCCTAAAATGACATAAAAAACTAATCCAGCTTAATCTTGGAGAATGTAGGATTCATTTGACACTTTTCACCAAGACCTATAAGTGGATGGAGTGAGTGACAGAGTGGGTGGATGGTGTGACCAGTGATGGGTTTCTGATGGGATTTTTGGATCTTTTGCTGCAGGTGAATATCAAATTTTAGGTGTTCGTCTACGGATGCTGCAAGCTGCAAGGCATCACACCACTACCAACAAACCACCCCAGGAGAAAAGCATCCAAAATGACCAGGACCCTGCAACAACAACCATGACTCACCATCACCAATGGCTGAACTAGGAGGGAAGCCATAGCACTCAACCTCTCAGTTCATGAAACCTGGACAAAGCCTAATGAACTGGGGGGATAAAGGCCAACAACAAGGACAAACTCCAAATATTGTGCTCAAACCCAGAAAATGGCCAGAACAGCAGCAACCGTGCTATACACCTCCCCCACATATTTCAGTGCATGCCATCACCTAGTGACCGCAACCCAAGTTTGCTGCCAGGAAAACACAGGTCCACGAGGAGCAGACAAAACACATGAGGCAAAATCTGGACTGTTTGCAAAATCTGGCTCTGCCCCCAACAGCAATGCACATGTCCATTGCCACACAAGCCTGAAAAAGCAGCCAACACTGAACACCAAAACATTTATTGTTAAGAAATATATGAAGGCAGTTTTGCTACATAGTTCAAGATCACCACAAATACCATCATTATTGACCCAACATGTCAGCACCCAGCCCAACCACTGGTCACACCATCCACCCACTCTGTCACTCACTCCATCCACTTATAGGTCTTGGTGAAAAGTGTCAAATGAATCCTACATTCTCCAAGATTAAGCTGGATTAGTTTTTTATGTCATTTTAGGGGTACAATATCTGTCAGCTTGGGGGAACATGGTTAACAAATCACATAGCTTTGCCAAGGATGGTCTGCACCTGTGCTCTCCACTACTGACTAAAATATTATCCTCCCAGAGAGCCTTTTTAGGCAATGCCAAATTCACAAAACATCCAACATAGCAAAATCTACCCACAGAAATTGAAAGGTGTTGCTGCTGCTCAATGCCAGGAGTCTGAACGAGACTTTCCACCCGTTCCAAGCTCTCCTCACCTTGGAGAATTCAGACATCTGTACAGTTACTGAGATATTGTTTAAAACTGTGCACAGCACCCCAGCAGTACAAGACTTCAGTGCCTTCTACATATTTAGACCAGCAACTGTACAGACAGAGACTAATGGTGGAGGTGTCTCAGTCTATAGCAACCACAAGTAAACTTCGAGTTTGGTTAAACAGGATGATGCACTGGAGTTCCTCCATATCCAGATTACCACAAAGTCCCACACCATTTCCCAGTAAGTTATAGGCCATGCTGTATATCACAAACATATTGGACCTTGTACTCACAAATATGTGAGAACACTGCACATCGCATTGTTCTGTCTTCTCTGGTATGTCCAAACCATGAAGCAGTCTCCTTCAAAATAAAAATCAGTTCTGTAATTGCAGCAAACTCTGTAATAGACAGAAACTACTCCAAGGCAAACGATTACTTTTTATTAAGTGATAATCTGTCAGAATTTAAAACGCCTACCGACCCAGATAACACAACAGCCCAAGTGGCATTTTATACAAACAAGCTCAGTACAACCATATCAATGTTTACACAGAGGCTGCTGTTTCTACCAGAAGAAATCCCAAAACTAACTCAAAAACAAACCACCCTAGTGGAAAATTAAACAGAACGTAGTAATCTAATGGACCAGGGCTGAATATATGAGATCAAACAGCGAACCCACTATGAAAACAAGTCACCATGCTGGATCTCAAAAGGCAAACAGTTTATTCACAAAAAACACAACGCTTTCGGGATCAACCCTTTTTCAGTGCAAATATGATTATTTTATTATTTTATTTATTTTACATTTGTTGACCGTGTTTGTCCGACTGAACTAAGTAGTCCTTTTTCAGCGGAGGCCCAGGGAAAAATGCTCTACATGTTCTACAGATTATAATTTACAAAAATAAGTAAATAATCAACAACTGATTTACAGAAAATATTCAAAACAACATATACATAAAAACCAAGGAATTTCTACAGTAAACTAATCATTATGTCTATAAGATTTAAAATCCTACATCATTCAGAAGAACTAACAATAGTTTTGTCACCAGACGTAAAATCTTACATTATGCAGATACGAATTATGTAATGTGCTTAGGATAGAGAAGTTAATTTGAGACAAGGTGTAGAGAGTTAGAGAAAGTTACATAGGTTGGAAGCAGATAGAGGTGTGCAGTTAGGGTTGATAAGCTGTTTAACGGGGGTGGGTACAAAGGCAGGTCCATTGACTTAACAGGTATTATTTAGTGGCTAGCTTGAATTCACTAACCTGCTTGTGTGACCTGATCTCTAGTGGGAGTTTGTTCCATGCCTTGGAAGGATTATAGCTATAAAGAATACATGTGTTCTTAGGTTTAGGTTTGTGGATTTGTAGCAATTCAAGGTTAAGGCTCCGGAGGGATCTAGCAGGTGAATAGTGGGAGATGATTGGGTAGGACAGTAAGAAGGCTGATAAAGGATGGCGTGGATGATCTGGGATTGCGGGAGAAGAAGCTGTTGAGGTAGTTCAAGCCAGTTAAGGTCTTTGAGTGACACACAGTGATGTGACCTGTAAGTTTGATGTGCTGCAGATTTGTCTATCTTGTTGAAGGTCGATTCAAGTTTGGCAAGGAGTGTGGAGTTGAGGTAAGTAAGAATTTGATAGCCATAAAAAAGACTGGGTAGGAGGTAGGCATCAGAGAGAATTACTTTAGCTTCACTGGTGAGAAACTTTTTGTTGTGGTAGAGGAGCCCTACTTTCTGATGAGTTTTCTTGATACAGTTGTTAATGTCTGCTCCCAATCTATGTAACTTTCTCTAACTCTCTAGACCTTGTCTCACATTAACTTCTCTATCCTGGAAAAACTCCCTTATTAGCCTCAACAAAAAGTTGAGATCTCTTGTCAAAACCTCTAAAGTTAGCTATGAAGGCAGAATTGTGGCAGATACTAAAAACAACCACAAAGCCTACTACAGTTATATCAAGAATCTCCATGGCAATACCAAGATGTGCTCTGAGTTACTGCACAATGGTACCTCCTATACTGAGCCAACAGATATTGCCACTATACTGGTTGACAGATTCAGTGCCAACTTTACCCCTCTCTAGCCCCTAAAGGACCAATCACAATTCCAGAAGAATGTCAGGCACCCAGCATTACTGCAGCACAGGTTAAAGCTGCATTGTCCAAGGCCAAGAATACAGCTTTCATGGAATGCGATAATATCCCTGGCTGTGTTCTACATGAACTACGAAGTGAACTGGCACAACATCTGTGTGCCCTGTTCAATCACAGCCTCACCTCAGGCTTTGTCCATACAGAATGGCACACTGCTACCGTCGTCCCTCTCCATAAAGGGGGAGAGACAAAAGACCCTGGGAATTATTGTCCCATTAGCCTGATGAGTCTGATATGTAAGGCTATGGGGCACATCATCATGGACCTAATAAACAAGGATATAGGGAATCTCCAAACTCTGGATCCCACGCAATTTGGTTTTGTGAAGGGTAGATCATGCCTGCTCAACCTGGTTGACTTCTTTGAGTCACTCACCAGAGCTGTGGACGAGGGCAAGGCAGTTCATACAGCCTACCTCGATCTGGTCAGGGCCTTTGATACCATTCCCCACTCAGGAATTATTGACAGACTCACCAAACTAGGCATCAACCCCTATATCACTAGGTGGGTTGCAAACTGGCTCACAGATAGAACCCACAGTGTAAATGTAGCAGATTCCAAGTCACACTGCTGACCAGTCATGAGTAGAGTTCCACAGGGATCGATCCTGGGTTCTCCCTGTTTGGCATCTACTTCTCAGAAGACCAGGCCAACATGGAGGGACTCTGGCTGACCAAGTTGACCGACGATTGCAAGCTGGGAGCCATTATTAACTCTCCAAGTGATGTAGACAACCTACAGAAAGACCTCACTGAGACCGACTGGTGTCAAAACCATGGCCTTAAGCTTATTGCCAAAAAATGTGTCATCATTCCCTTTGGGAAAAACTCAGTTCCCACTAGTTACCACATTGATGGTAGCCCACTGAACACTGAAGGCGTTATAAGAGATCTGGGGACACAATTTGACAGCAGCCTGTCCTTTGACCACCCCATTGTCACTGTGGTCAGAAAGTCCTTCTATGTGGCACATCTCATTACCAAGGGTTTTGTATCCAGGAAGAAAGAGGTCATCATCTCACTCTACTCTTCCCTCATTAGACCAATCATCAAGTATAATGCTCCATTTGGCATGTACCTCACTAAACACCTGCAACAGCTGGAAAGGCCACAAAAGTACCTCACAAAGAGGATACTAGGCCTTAAACACATACCCTACATGGACAGACTCAAAAAACTCCAGCTTTTCTCTGTCTCATACCATCTATTAAGAGGAGATATCTGCTTGACTTACAAAGCCATGTCTGACCCAGCCCTGTTAGAAATGTTACACCTAAAGAAATCCCAATCCCTCTTCACCACACGCTCCAGGGACCGCAACCTCATTCCCACAATCAACAAAACATGCTGGAGGGATGGGTTCATAACCCAGAGACTGCCCATCCTCTGGAATAGACTTCCCATACATGTCAAGCAGAGCATCTCACTGGCCCTTTTCAAGAGAAATCTTGATGAGTGGATGGGAAATAGAAAGTTCACCCCAGGGATCACTCCAGTGGCTCTACTTGATAGAGGCACCGGGTACTAACAGCGGCATGATGCCAGGGCACTTCTATGGGCTAGGCTTGTAAAGGCTCCAGGGTCGTTGGCCTAGTACACACCTATGAACCTATGTGTAGATCAAATTTAAGTTTGTCATCAATGATGACACCAAGGAGTTTACTGCTAGTTTGCACCTCAATGTGTGTGTTATTGAGGGACAGGATTGTGAATGTGGATTTAATGTGGTTGTAGTTTTTAGGAAGAAAAAGCAGTAGCTTAGTTTTTTTGGGTTAAGGACAAGCTGGTTATCAGAAGGCCAGTTTTCTACTGAGTTAAAGGAAGTCTGTGTTGTAGAGATGAGTTCAGAGGGAAAGTCAGCAATAGTGATGACAGTAGAGTCATCAGCGTATTGGACCAGTGATGACTGAGGACAGGAAGAATAATGATTAGTGAAGATGTTGAAAAGTATTGGACCAAGGATGGAACCCTGAGGAACACCCATTTTAACTGGGACAGGAGGGGAGAGTGCACATTGTCACTTCACTGCTTGAGATCTGTCAGTGAGGTAGCTGGAAAACCATGCAACAGCAGCAGGGGAGAAGTTAAGGTTGGTTAGTTTGTGCAGAGAGAGTGAGAGATGGTGTCAAAAGCTTTAGAGACACCTAAGAATAGGCAGGAGACAAGTTTGTTGTTATCTCTGGCAAGGGATATAGTATTAAGGAATGATAGTAAGGCAGTAGTAGTACTAAGCTTTGGTCTAAAGCCATGTTGAGTAGATGTGAGCAGATTTTCAGAGAGTAGGTAGTGCATAACTTGTTTATGTATGCATTTTTATAGAACTTTAGAGAGAGGAGAGAGGATGACAATTGGTCTAAAATTTGTGATGTCTGAGGAGTTACCTCCTTTATGTATTGGTAGAGTGAAGAATTGTTTCCATATGGAAGGGACTTTGGACTCTGAAATGGAGCAGTTGATTTAAGATAGATACAGGGAGAGCAAGGGGGTCAGCAGCTAACTGAAGGAAAAGGGAAGGAATGTTGGTAGAAGCTGAGCAAGGTTTGAGTTTAGAAAGTAGGGATTTGATGCAGCTAGTGGGTACAGGTTTGAAGGAAAAAGAATTTGAGGAGAGTATAGTGGGATTTAATGGAGAGTGGTTTGAAATATTATTAAAGGTAGATGAATTGGCACTGGAGTTAAATAGTTTGGATATAGAGTCAATGAAATGAGTGTTGAAGGTGGAGGCAGTGTCTTTGGGAGTCGTATCAGGACAAGGATTGGGGAGCAGGAACCACCAGGATGTAGTATGTGGTTTAAAGAGTACCAACATTTTTTGGGGTTAGATTTCAAGGCTGAGGGTAGATTGTAGTAGAAGTCTCTTTTATCTTTATTAATACACTCTTTGGTCTGATTTCTAAGTTCTTTGTATTTTAGCAAGTCTGCAGGGAGTTTTGTTTTGGTCCATGTTTTCCATGCTCTGTCTCTATTTTTCATTAGGATGGGGATGGAATTTGATAGCCATGGAGATATATTAGCTTTAATACGGACTGTGCGAAGTGGGGCAAGTGAGTCAAGAATACTGAGAAAGGTGGAGTTGAAAGACAGGACAGCATCATCAAGGGGGAGTTGGGAAAGGAAACCCCAGTTAACTTTAGAGAGAAGAGATTTAAAAGTGTCTGGGTGGAAGTTAGTATGCTTGTGGTATGTGATAAATCTATGCTGTTTAGTCAAGTGAGGGATATATCTAAGTACTTTTATTGGGCAGTGATCACTTAGTGTGCTGGGAAGGGTTTCAGGATTGTGATATTTTGAGGGATAAGAGACTAGAATCCAGTCGATAAGGGTGATGTGTGTATGAGCGTTGTTGGTATGGGTGGCATCACTGATAAGTTGAGTAAAGCCATACAGGTTGATGTGTAAGGAAGAATTTGGGAGCAGAGAGAGTTAACCAATTAATACTGACATCAGCAAGAATAATGGTTTCATTAGGAATATGTTGAGAGAAGTAGGAGAGAATGTTTTCCAGCAGGGGTAAGTTATCCCCCGGGAGAATGTAGATGGCTACTATTGTGATGGTGGCAAGGGTGTTAAGTACAAGGTTGGCTGTCAGTATTTCAGCAGGGAAACAGACGGGATAGTTTTATTAGGAGTTGTTTGAGTCAAGTGGTTAGAGTAAACAATGGCAACTTCAGCACCCTTTTTCTTTTGGTGATCAAGGCGCAGTGTACTGTAGCCAGGAGGGAGAAAGTCCTTGTCATGGTGTTGGGGTTTCAGCCAAGTTTATATTAGGGTGATGACATCATGGGTGTGGCTTGAGATCCAAGCATGAAGTTCGCCAACCTTGTTTAATATACTTCTAGTGTTTATTGAGTTAAAGGAGATTTGTTTGGGGGGGGGGGGCAGAGGCATGTAGGTTAGTGGGATTATACTTATAGGTGGAGTTGTGTTGAGTGGGACCTGGATTGGGATGAATATCTCCTGCATGTAGAAGAACATTAGGATAGTAGTGGGAGTTTTATTAGTATAAGTTAACAATAAAATATTTTGTTTTATGTTTAGGGAATATGGTGTAGGTGGGGGGTTATTTTAGGAGGAGGAGTTTCAGTAGAAATGACAGACGTAATAATACCAAATGAATGACAGGGAGACGAGGTGTCCCTAGTATGAGGTATTGTAGGAGCTTTGGGAATAGGAGACACCCAGATATTAAGTGAGGTGAGAGAGTGAAGGAGAAGTAATGGAGGTAGTACAAGAAAAGGGTAGCAGAGAAAGGCATGATGGATAGGAGTATTGAGTGCGGGAGTACTTAAATTGGTGACTGGGGTGTTAGTAGTAGGTTTGTTAGTAGTAGGTTTATTTTGCTGGGAGGTATGTGTGAGTGTGTTGCTTAGGTGATGTTTGAGTAGGGCAGTAGGAGTAATGTGGGTAGTGGAAGGAGAAGTAATAGTTTGCTAGTGTAGTGTGGGAGAGGGGAGGGGTTAGTTCTGGTTTGTGTGGCGAATAGCAAGGGGAAGTAAGGTGCAGAGTGGGTGTTAACAATGGTTAGGTATAAAGGAAATGATGCGGGGGTGGGTGGAGATTGAAGTGAGCCCGAGCATAGCAGGGCTACACCTGAGATGCAAGAATAGATGTCAGAAAGCTCAAAAACAATCAGTAGCTGTTTTTCTATTAGCAAATGTAAGATATATGTAGAATATATGCAGGACCTTACAGAACAAAAGTAATATCTTTATTGCCTACAATGTGTTGTTTAGCCAATTCAGAAACTTTGTGCTGTGTATTTGTACTTATGTTAACTTTAGTGTGCTTGGCTTAGCTGGGAGTCTGGAACTACTAAAAGGGTATGTGACTGTATATTAAGGAGTTTTGTAATAAAGGATTACAAGATAAATTACAATTAGTACGCAGCCATTCAATTTATAAAACCACATGGTCACAACAGAGAACAATTCAATCAATTCATACTTCTTTTGTGCTTAAATTTTTAAAGTGCTATTCATCTTTAATTTAAATGATATATATATATATATATATATATATATATATATATATATATATATATATATATATATATATATGTGTGTGTGTGTGTGTGTGTTTACTATCAAAATGTTGTACGGCAGTTACATGAAACTTGGAAGATCGAAATCATGGTTCCAAGTTTCTGTAATGTAGATCCGTGAATGTTAGTGTGCATTCACTCATATGAAGACGATGTTCTGGTTGGAGATTGCACTACAGTGGGGATTGGGAAATTTACCCTTTTCCTCCAGGCAGGGTGTATGGGGGTGCAGGGGGCTTTCTCCTTGCAAAACGTTGGCAGAAAATCAGTGGAAGGCAAGGTATATTGGGTAATGCCAATAACATCAAATTTAAAATTATCCACATTACCACTTTCATTGTTTTGATTAGTGTTTTAATTTTCTACTTTTTTTCGGGTAAGTCATTATTCGAACAAATACGTTTCTACATTTTGATAGTAAACCTATATATCAAATACATACATCAAATATATGTAAGAAAGTACATCAAAATATATAGAAAATGCACATACAAATACTGATAGTGTATAGAAAACTACAATTTCATCTATTAAGATTTGAAAACAACTTCAATGCTGACTGATAAATTAAGCCCTGGTGGTTTATCAGCTTGTCACCTCTCTATCCAATTATATTCTGCAACTTCTGTTTTATTCATAACATCACCAAGAAGAAGTGGGATTGTCAGAGAGATGAAGAAAGTAGACAGGAGTATAAGGAGATGAGGTGCATGGCAAAGAGAGAGGTGGCGAAGGCTAAGGATAAGGCATATGAAGAGTTGTATGAAAGGTTGGACACTAAGGAGGGAGAAAAGGACCTGTACCGATTGGCTAGACAGAGGGACCGAGCTAGGAAAGATGTGCAGCAGGTAAAGGTGATAAAGGATAATGAGGGAAACATACTCACAAGCGAGGAGAGTGTGTTGAGGAGATGGAAAGAGTACTTTGAGGGGTTGATGAATGAAGAGAATGAGAGGGAGAGAAGGTTGGATGATGTAGGGATAGTGAATCATGAAGTGCAGTGGATTAGCAAGGAGGAAGTAAGGATAGCTATGAAGAGGATGAAGAATGGAAAGGCTGTTGGCCCAGATGACATACCTGTGGAAGCATGGAGGTGTTTAGGTGAAATGGCAGTGGAGTTTTTAACCAGATTGTTTAATGAAATCTTGGAAAATGAGAGGATGCCTGAGGAATGGAGAAAAAGTGTTTTGGTACTGATTTTTAAGAATAAGGGTGATGTGCAGAGCTGTAGTAACTACAGAGGGATTAAACTGATCAGTCACAGCATGAAGTTATGGGAAAGAATAGTGGAAGCAAGGTTAAGAAGGGACGTGATGATTAGTGATCAGCAACATGGTTTCATGCCAGGAAAGAGCACGACAGATGCGATCTTTGCTCTGAGAGTGTTGATGGAGAAGTACAGAGAATGTCGGAAGGAGTTGCATTGTGTTTTTGTAGACTTAGAGAAAGCATATGACAGGGTGCCTAGAGAGGAGTTATGGTATTGTATGAGGAAGTCAGGAGTGTCAGAAAAGTATGCAAGAGTGATACAGGATATGTACAAGGGTAGTGTGTGACAGCGGTGAGGTCTGCGGTGGGAGTGACAGATGCGTTTAAGGTGGAGGTGGAGTTAAATCAAGGATCAGCTCTGAGCCCTTTCTTATTTGCAATGTTGATGGACAGGTTGACAGACGAGATCAGACAGGAGTCCCTGTGGACTATGATGTTTGCAGATGACATTGTGATCTGTAGAGAGAGTAGGGAACAGGTGGGGGAGACCCTGGAGAGATGGAAATATGCTCTAGAGAGAAGAGGAATGAAGGTCAGCAGGACTAAGACAGAATATATGTGTGTGAATGAGAGGGAGGATAGAGGAATGGTGAGGATGCAAGGAGTAGAGGTGGCGAAGGTGGATGAGTTTAAATACTTGGTCAATAGTTCAGAGTAACGGTGAGTGTGGAAGAGAGGTAAAGAAGAGAGTACAGGCAGGATGGAGTGGGTGGAGAAGAGTGTCAGGAGTGATGTGTGACAGACGAGTACCTGTAAGAGTGAAAGGGAAGGTCTACAAGAGGGTAGTGAGACCAGCTATGTTATATGGGTTGGAGACAGTGGCATTGACAAAAAGGCAGGAGTTTGAGCTGGATGTGGCAGAATGAAAGATGTTAAGATTTGCACTGGGTGTGATGAGGGTGGACAGGATTAGGAATAAGTATATTAGAGGGTCAGCCCAGGTTGGAAGGTTTGGAGACAAAGCCAGAGAGGCACGATTATGTTGGTTTGGACATGTGCTGAGGAGGGATGCTGAGTATATTGGGAAAAAGATGCTAAGGATGACGCTACCAGGTAACAGGAAAAGGGGAAGGCCTAAGATAAGGTTTATGGATGTGGTGAGGGAGGACATACAGGTGGTTGGTGTGACAGAGCAAGATGCAGAGGACAGGAAGAAATGGAAACAGGTGATCTGCTGTGGCGACCCCTAACGGGAGCAGCCGAAAGAAGATGATGATGATGATGATGATGATGATCACCTCCTCTTATACTGAGTGTAACTTTCTGAATTACTCTAAATTTAAACTGATGGTCCAAACCTTTCTCTCTAATGTGTTTTGCTAAGGAATTTATGAGAATACCCCTATGTATTTCTGACAACTGTTCTGATATTCTTTCTTTCAATTTTCTATAAACCATAATGTCTTATTTAGTTATATCAGAAACCTCAAATGCAGCACACAACAGTGTGCCAGACTGTTGACAAATAGGGCCACATTCATGGAAATAGGAGATATAGCAAATCCTCTGGCTGACAAATTAATCTCTAACTTTACCTCTCTCTCACCACTAATTGCTCACAGGAAATACCATCTAACATAATCCCTGCAACTGTCAATAGGAATCATGTGTTAGATGCGCACTCTAAGGCCAAAAACACAGCTTAGATGGACTCTGATAATGTCTCAGGATGCCTCCTAAATAGCCTGAAATATGACTTATCAGGGTCACTGATATCACTATTCAACCACAGCCTCTTCATAGCTTTATGCAAAGTGAATGGAAGACTGCAATGGCCATCCCTCTGGCACAAGAGCAGACAACTGACAGATCCTGGGAACAAAACACCCATTAGTCTGAACAGTCTCATATGCAATGCCATGGAACAAATTATCATGGAAATGACTAATAAAGACATAGGAAACCTTCAGACACTGGAACCATCCCAATTTGGCTTTGTAAAAGGAAAGTCCTGCCTACTGAACCTGGTGGGCAACTTTGAGAAGGTCACCAAGGCAACGGAGGAGGGATATTGGTGCAGACTGCCTACCTTGACCTAGCTAAGGCATTTGATAAAGTACCCCATTAGGGCATTGTAAACAAACCGATGGAATTAGGCGTAAACCTATGTAATGTTTGATTAAAAATGATTGGATAGATTATAAGTGATGTAAAATGTTTGCAACTGAGAGTGTGTCAGTATGGATTGTGATGTAAAATGCTTGCAACTAAGATTTTGTTGGTGTGGTTTGTTTTCATTTATATACATGTATGATTGCTTATGTCATAAGTGATGGTTTAATAAAGATGTTTACTGCTTAAAAAAGGCAGGAATTGATTTATAGAAATATATGTGAATTATAATGTTTGTTAATGTTAATTTGTTAATACAGTTTGATTACTTTTGTATAAATGTAAATCTGATAATGTCACAAGTGATAATTCAATAAAGGTGTTACAAAAAAAAAAAACTATGTAACTTACCAGATAGCTAGTTGGTTCACAGACAGGACCCAGGAAGTTAGGACTGGAGAGACCACCTCCACAAAGAGGTTAATCACCAGTGGCATCCCCCTGGACTTCCTGCTGGATCTGCTCCTCTTTTGCATCTATTTTTCAGAAGTCAGGGTCAATGTCAAGGGCCTCTGGCTTACCAAATTGTCAGATAATTGCAAGCTAGGAGCAATCACAGAAATCTCCCAAGATACTAATATCTAACAGGAACATCTAATGCAGACAAATGACTGGTGCTAAAGCCACACCTCAAAACTTAATGCCAAGAAATGTATAATAGCACCTTTTGGGAAGTGGCCACCCAAGAAAACTACCTCACTGATAAAGCACCTCTAAAGGCAGACATAGCAGTCAGGAATTTGAGGACTCATATAGACAGCAACTTGGCTATCCACCAACATGTGTCTAAGGCAGTAAGAAAATCATTCTATGTCATTTAACTGATAAGTAAGAGCACAGCATCTAGGTCCAGGGAAGTCATTATGCCACTGTACTCAGTCATCATCACATGACCCACTAGTCATCATCACCTGACCCATTAGTCATCATCACCTACAAAGTTAAGAAAGTCATCTAAATATGGAAAAATGTGGATACGTTATAGCCTGCAATGAGCTATAACTGGATTTAGAGGGTCTGTATTAGAACATCGAATGTTCAAAATATCAAATGCTCTAAAGAGCGCAAATGCAGGACCTTGAAGTGCTTTTTTTGAGATAGCAGTACAGTGAAAATCGGAATATTTTCCCTTTCCTCACTGTAGTGCAATCTTGGAGTTGGGATATATATTTAGCAGTGGGTGTGTGGGGTGCAGCCCCCCACAATAATGAGTTTGAGGTCCTGCTTTTTTGATCTTTAGACCGTTCAATATTTTGAACATTTCATGCTCTAATATAGATCTGATTTAGACATTTTATGAACACTGTTGGTGAAGTGGACAGTCCGAACGGCAAGGTAGGGAACTGATAACGTGATCCAGACACACACAACCTTAACAAACATCTGAAGTTCGGATGAAAAGGGATGTGATGATAAGCATCATTTAAGTCTAGTGCTACCAGGAAACTTGATGCAAAAAGG
Source organism: Protopterus annectens (assembly GCF_019279795.1). Classification (NCBI taxonomy): domain Eukaryota; kingdom Metazoa; phylum Chordata; order Ceratodontiformes; family Protopteridae; genus Protopterus; species Protopterus annectens. The sequence goes on along the minus strand of NC_056748.1, from coordinate 1,139,680,334 downwards.
TGGTGACAGGTTGTGAAGTGACACCATTTTGAATTTGGGCACCATCACAAACAGGTTTAGGAAAGAAAAAATCCAGAACTGGCCTCCAAGCATTTTCTTTCTTTGGCAATAGGAACATCCATGAATAAAAAACTTTCCCCACTTGCGAAGGAGGAACTGGTTCTATCACTCCCTGGGATAGCATGTGATGAAGAACCAGTGGAAACAAAATAGTGTGATCTGGAGGATAAGAAATTTCCCCTACAAAGACGGAATTTCCTCCCACTGCAACTGTAACCTTGATAAATGATTTTCAGTACCCATTTATCTGAAACAATCTGTTGACTAAGAGAAAAAAATGAAAATTTAGAAAGTAAAAATGGGCCAGGATTGGAGGGGGTCACAAGAGTTCTTGAGAAGTTATTCAGACTTGTTGGAGTGTCCATGGTTTTGGGAAGTTTGCGACTTCTTTTTTGGAAACCCTTTGCCATTTCTTCTTAAATGTCTGTTTACCTATATTTTGTTGAGACCGTTTCTTCTGCTTTTTGCCAAAGTTGTATGAAGAGAGAGAAAATCCCTTGGAAAATTTGGAAAACAAGGGCTAACAAATCCTAGAGATTCCCTGGATCTGCATGCCCCTTTCATCACACCTTTGATCATCTCTGTAGCAGAGGGGCCAAACACAATCTCTATCTAAAAGGGTGAATTTAAAATCCCATTTTTATCATCATCTGGAATGTTCTGAGAATGCGGCCATGCAATCATTCTTAAAACGGTACAAATGGTCATAGCCATGGAAAAAGTATCAAAAGAGTCATACATGCACTGTAAACAATGAGTTGTGACCTCTACAATACAAGAAACTAAGTATTTAAAGCTAATTGTTCCTTACAAGAAGAAACTACAGATAAAACATTACTCATGCTTTCATAATCAGATAGAACCAACTTCAACATATGAGCCTGATGATTCAAAATTCTGAAAATCAAAGTTGCAGAAGCTCATGGGGTCATATGTCATTACTAGGTTTATGACCACTAGTGCCCTTACAGGCGTAGCTGAGCACTCTAAACCATTTGGGTTCCAAGTATCATGGGGCATGTCAGTAGGCATGTGTCTAAGGATTTGTAGGTTGCTAGTTAGGATGATAATTTTCTTATTGACAGCCTCTGTCTATAAGGTACATTGGGGCTAGATTGGGGGTAAGCTTATGATTTTCCATACAGTTGTCAAGCTTTTATTTGAACAGAGTCACTGATAGTGCAGTTGGTCTGACAGGTTAGGGCCTGTAGAGGTTCTGTATGTGAGGCAGAGATTGCCCCACAGTAGCTGCCATGGCACATAGCAGAAGGACACGTTTTTGAGATGCTTGGCATAGTTTTTATGATTTAGGCTCTTGATTTTCTTAGTAAGAAAGTGTTGTGGGCATTCATGGTTTACAGGTGCATGCAGAATGAGGAATTTTACTCAATAATTAGCCTGCAGAGTGCAGAATACAGTGGAATGACCACAACCGTGGACCTCAGTGCCATACCCTTAGTAAAAAGGTGTGCAGTGAAAAAGCACTTTCTTACAATAGTGGCTACGTGGTGATCAAAGGACAGTTTATCGTCAGCATAGGTTCCTGAGTGCCTAACTGTTGGATCAATTTTCAAGGGTGTTTTGCCAATGTGATAGTTACACTGAACTTCTTGTTTTCTGAAGGATACTATTATACATTTCTGGGCATTTAGTTTTAGTCCTTGGCTGTGACACCAGCTGATTTTTGAGACAGGCCTTCCTACAGCACCTTGATCTCCTCTGGGGAATTTATGATTACACTTAGTTTACAGTCATCTACGAACTTAGTCATGAATTCTTAACAGTAGTGTTTCCCTCCAAGAAGAAATATCAAGGAGGTATGGCCTCTGTGGTATATAATTAAGTGGGTAATCAGCCAAGGAATGATAATTTTTATTTATTTGCTGCTGACTGGCTTAGTCCTACTAGGCCAGTGACCTTTTTCCAGGAGAGACCAAGGTTTTGGTGAATTTAATAAATCGGGAGGATCTAGGATATGGAGAGGTAGCAAGTTGGAGTGATTTAATGGAATGAATGATTGACAAAGCTGCGGAGGATAGCACTTCTGTGGAATCAGAGAAAGAAAGAAGTAATGTGGGTCTGCAAGAAAGATTAACTGCCTAGCTCATGGAGAAATGAGATTTAAGGGTATACACTGGCAAAAGGGTTTCAACAAGAAACCTGAAAGGAATCTAAATTGAGGCAGTAAAAAAAGGCTGCTGTTCTGACAGGAAATGCTGAAGAAGGCAGTTAAAGCAGGAAGGAGGCCAATATGTACAGACCAGTGGTATGGATTAAGGTTAAGAAAATAACAAGACAGACAGATATAAAGTACTTGACTGTATAATATTGTGTGGAGAAGTATTGAATAAACTTGAAATTGAGGTAGAAAAAGGAAGAAAGAATACATGAAATGGGGAATAATATAAAAACAGGGAAGAGTTATTTTATTATTATTATTTATACAAAAAAAATTAAAAGGAAGTTTCTTCATGGTTAGCAAAAGTAGTTAAGGTAAGGAAAAAATGGAAGTAACTTAAGAAGTTTTTATTTATTTATTTGACATTTGTTAACTGGGTTGGTCCAACTGAGCTAAAAGCCCATTTTCAGTGGAGACCTGAGCAGAAAAGCTCCAAAGACATATACAATTATGTAACAACACATGGTAAAAAAATAAAACAGTGGTACAAATAATCAAACAGCAGTACAGTTTAAAAATATGAGTAAGTTGATGAGAGAATTGTATACAAACAAGAAGAATTTATGAGAACAGCTGAGAATTTTTGTTTATGATGTATAAAAAGAAAAATGTAGAAGAGGAGTGAAAAGTTAAGAAAATAACCAATTATGTCAGAAAGGAGTTGGAAAAGGAAATTATCAAGATGCAATAAGAAAAGCGTGGGAAGAATTGTCACATTTTGGCTAACAAAGAAACTAAGAAATAAGCTGCAATAGCAAAGAATAGGGCACTCTACAAACTTCTGCAAACTGACTCAATAAGTGGCACAAATAAACTATATCAGGTTGCAAGGCAAAGACAGAAAGATAAAAAAAAAAGTCAGACACCCTTCATAAGGGATGCCGGCAACAACCTGCTCACTAGTGCACAGGACACCAAAGCAGATGGGAAGAGTATTTCCAGCAGCTTCTGAACAAAGAAAACCCCGCAGAAGCTGTACTGCCCCAGAAACAGCCTACAATAAGAGAAGAAGAGGAGACCACCATAGAAGAGCTAAGAATAGCACTAAGGAAAATGAAGTCAGGGAAAGCAACATGCTCAGATGAGGTCACAGCAGATATGATAAAGATGAGGTCACAGCAGATATGATAAAGATGCTGGGTGAGATAGGAGAGAAATGGCTCCTGAGGGTACTAATAGCAGTGTGGAGAGAAAGGCATATCCCAGATGACTGGAGAATAAGCATACTCATGCCGGTGCACAAGAACAAAGGGGACATCCACAACTGTGGGCCGTACAGGGACATCAAACTCCTATCACACTGCATGAAACTTCTGGAGAGGGTGATTGATAAATGGATACACAGAGTATTAGAATGTAAGATGGGAGATGAGCAGTTCAGATTCAGATCAGGATGCAGCACAACTGACCCAATGTTTGCAGTGAGACAGATACTTGAGAAGAAGCTAGACATGAGGAGAGAGTCCAACTGGGCATTCCTAGACTAGGAGAAAGTATATGACAAGATCCTAAGAAAGCTGATCTGGGCAGTACTGCAGTGGTTTGAAGTCCCAGAAACATTGGTAGAATTAGTACAGGCTATGTACAAGGACCCAATGACTCAAGTATGAACAGTGTTCGGCCTCACAGAGGGGTTCCCAGTGGGAGTGGGTGTAAACCAGGGCTCAGCTCTGAGCTCACTGCTGTTCATACTGGTGAAGAACTATATTAGCAAACAGGTCAGAGGGGACAGATCAACAAAGTTGCTGTATATGCAGAAGATGTGGCATTACAGGCAGACTCTGAGCTAGAACTTTAGCAAAGGATAGGAGAATAGAATGCAAATCTGAAGGCACATAGGATGAAACCAAATACAAATAAGATGGTGGTAATGGCAGCAAATTGGGAAAATCAGAAAAAGCTGAGAATAGAGATAGAAGGGAAGATAGTGGAACAGGTTAACAGCTTCAAGTTCCTGGGAAGGGTGGTTGAAGAGAAGGAAAGTCTGAATGAGGAGGTTAAAGCTAGAATCAGAGGGGCTGCAGCCAACTGGCATAGAGTGTCAGGTGTGGTCTATGACAGAAGAATGCTAAAGAAGCTGAAAAGTAAGATGTACAAGACAGTGGTGTGACCAGTCCTACTGTATGGTACAGAAACCTGGGTAGTAAAGGCAGAACAGTTGAAGAAGCTGGAGGTGATGGAAATGAAGTGCCTGAGAAGGGTAGTATGATGCACACCATGGGACAGATGAAAAAGTAATAACACAAGAGCAGAGGCCAAAGTAGCTGAAAATATCAAAGAGAACAGTTTACAGTGGTTTGGACATGTGCAGAAAAGCAGAAGACAATCTGGTGAGGAAGATTTTGGACAGACAGGAAGAAGGTAAGAGGAAGCGAGGACATCCAGCAAAGAGGTAGATGGACTGTGTGATGAAAGATCTGCAACAGTCAGGCATGAGTGTTGAAGAAGGCAGGAGTGTGGCACTGAATCAAGAGAGTTGGCAACACCCGGCCCCATGTAGAAAAAACTGGGAAATGGGGGACTGATGAAGAGGAAGAAGAAGAATTGGCACAATGTCCAGATGGACAAGGATAGAGATTTGATAAAGACAGGAATAAATGTGGAATAATCGACTTTTGATATATAGTAAATAAAAAGGTTAATAAAGAAGCTACAGAAAGAAGAAATATAGGAAGGTGTTATAAAATTCATATGAAAGAAAGATGAAAAGAAATTCAAAGAATTAAGACTAAAAACATTAAGGAATATGGGCTATAAATTATTTATGAGAATAATGTTTAAGAAATAGAATACAAAAGGTGTTGAAGTACTAGGTGATGTGGTGTTGGTAGAAAAGTAAAAGATGTTAGCAATGGTGAAATGAGTGATAAATATGATGCTGGAAGGTAATGAACGAGTAAGAATAGTAACATGCAACGTGGCAAGGAACAAGTAAGAATATAGCATGCAACGTGGCAAAGAACAAGTGTAACATGCAACATGGCAAAGAAAAAGTAAGAATAGTAACATGCAACGTGGCAAAGACCAAGTAAGCTAGTAACATGCAACGTGGCAAAGAACAAGAATAGTAACATGCAACGTGGCAAAGACCAAGTAAGATAGTAACATGCAATGTGGCAAAGACCAAGTAAGAATAGTAACATGCAATGTGGCAAAGAACAAGTAAGAATAGTAACATGCAATGTGGCAAAGAACAAGTAAGAATAGTAACATGCAACGTGGCAAAGAACAAGTAAGAATAGTAATATGCAATGTGGCAAAGACCTTTGATACGATTAGTGAGAAGGTATGTGGAAAATTCCTGAAGCATATAGTATAAGGGAAATTATAGTGTAAGAAATGAAAATGTTATGATAATTCTGGGTTGTTAGTGATGGTTAATGGGTGGCATAGAAACAAGGGTGTAGCCAGGCATACCTTTTGTACTCTACTGAGCACATTTCTTTGAGCATCAGATCAATATGGCTTTTTTCAAGTCATATTATGTCTACAGCTACCTAAATGAATGCCTCCAACAACAGGTACAAATTTGCTAATCTTAAAACAGTATCTTTAATAGTTTTAGAGGGAGCATCTGAAAATGTTAGTTCAATTTATTAAGTACTGGGGGCAGCATTTTGAGAGATGTGCCCATTTTAAGTGATAGGTGCCAGGGGGGTAGCACGAAGAGCTTGTAAGTACAAAATGGAATTTCCTTGCTATACCCTTTGCCTCAGAAATAAAGTGAAAACAGGAACGGCAAAGTTGGCCCTTGAGTATGTTTTTGTTTGTTTTGGTAATGAATGCTATAATTCAGAAATGTAAATCAGTAATAATAGAACATGGGAATTAAGCAGAGAGGTTAGGATATTAGTATATACATGTCATATGCTGATGATTTAGTTATTGTTGCAAAAATAGTCTGGATGTGTGAAATAAATAGTAAGAATTGAAGTCAAAATGAAGGATATGAGGAGATAGGAAGCATAAATGGAATACATTGTAACAGAAAAGAAATAACTACTGGGAAGAAGACTTTGTAAATAAAAAGGGTAACTGAACAATGGAAACAAAACAATGAAAGTAGCAAAACTTGACAGCTTGGTGGAAAAAGTTTCTTTGCCTTTTTATAAGAATGTATAAATATTATATACATGGCTGAAGAAAAATAACATATTTAGGAGGAATATACACATTTCTGAATAATACAGTTAAAGAAATACTGCACATTTTTTAGTTTTATCAGAGGGTGATTTGAATTAAGTACATATTCTGTATAAGGGAAAAGAAGCAAAGGTGGAATTATAAATATGTGAGCCTAGATATATTCTTAATTAGCTGTGTTTATTCACATTGCTCTCCATGATCACTGCAAGACATACTGAATTTATCCATGACCGTATGGCACAGATCATACAGGAAGAGCATTCAAGAAGGACCAGGTCACTTCCTGACTTAACAACGGAGTGTATCAGTCACCCAGTTTTCTATAGAGAAGGAAAGTACAGTTGTGTAGGCCCTACTTACAGGTAACAGCAGATGTTCAAATTCACCATTGCCTCAGTGGCATTTTGGGTTATAGTCCAAGCTAACCCACTACTGACCAGCTTTAAAATGTTCAGACTACCTTCCCTCTCTCTTCCTCTCTTCCTGTGACAGCTGATAGGCTGAGCATATTCTGAGAGGGAAGTCTATAGCTGTAGCAGAAAGTGATTGTTCAGACTTTTTTCACTTCTACTAAGAAAGGACAGTACATGAAGCCAGAATCATCTAGCAGGATTAAATTAGAAGACAATCACAATGCCATATAAAAATCAATTCCAACAACAACTGAATCAAAGGGGTGAAACACATCTTAAGTATGCACAGTCTGGGCGATTGCAGGTGGATGGTGGCACTGAGTCAGTGAAGAATTCAAACATTTAGTGTTACAGGTGTGTAGGATTTATGCAACTTATGTTCATCATTCCCACTGCCGCAGTGGCACTCTGAGTAGATTCCCAAAGCTTGCCCTTCCTGGGAAATGGATAGATAAGGATGCAGGAACCCCTGGAGAATGGCACTAGCAAAGCCTGCTCTGGACCTTGAAAAGGTATCCAGTTTGTAGTGCTTTCTGGCAGTATGAACAGAGGACCAATTTTCTTCCTCTAGAATGATTCTGGATTCCACCCGTTTCAATACGCCATCAAATAAGATAAGGCCCTAGTCTTAGCTTAAAGACAAGTTGACATTTCTAGTCCTTGTATATATGAAAACAGCTGTTCAGCATTATTAAAGGACTTTTTTTTTTCTGTCAAGGTAGTACTTGAGCTACCTGTGCACATTCAAGGTATGTAGAATCTGTTTTCCCTTGTTTCTGGATCACAGTAGAACACTGGTAGATTAATTGCTTGATTCAATATACATTTGCAAACAACCTTACACATAGATGATGGATTGGTGTGTAACACAATCCTATCCTTCTAAAAATCAGATAGGATTGGCCTACCATGAGAGCCTGAAGCTCAGAGACTGACCATGTAGATGTCAGAGGAATAAGTAAAACAGTCTTTCAGCTGACGAACCATACATCAACCCGAGAGGCAGGTTCAAAAGGAGGTAAAAGGTCAAGTTTTCAAATATAGAGCTGAGATCCCAGGAAGAAGGAATTTGCTTTTGAGGGGGTCTCTTGTGCAACACTCCTTGCATAAACTGTTTGACCACAAAAAGAAATGAAAGAGGTGGATCCACGGGCAGCCAAGCTGAGATGGTCACAAGATACACTTTGATAGAAGCATATGACAAACCATCTGTAAGTAGCTCATACAAATATTTTAAAAACATAAGGGTAGAAACCCTTTTGGGACCTCTATTATTGGCTAGGCACCACCTAGAAAACCACTTCCACTTGTAAATTTAAGATTTTTTTTTAGTAGATCATTTCCTTTGCCTCCTTAAATATCTGCTGTACATCCTCATGCAACAATGCAACAAGTACCTAAAAGGTGTCAAAATAGAATCACAGGGGCTGCAAGTTAAAATTGTTTTAGGTTAGGGTGCACTATTCACCCCTGGTGCTGTGCAAACAGATCCAGTCTGTGAGGAAGCTCGAGGTACTTGCCCTTGGCCAGTTTCATTAAAAGAAGTACCACATTTGCCTGGGCCAAAAGGAGATTACCACAATGAGCTATACTAATTCTTTCTGAATCTTTAGAAGTACCTTGGGAATCACTAGAAAGGGTGAAAATGTATATGGGAAGATCCCTGACCATGAGAATGCTAGATGTCTGTCTTCCAAGCGTGATGCAAGGGTGTCTTGAACACAATTTTTTGAAAGGAGCTGTGCAGATCTACTTCAGATGTTCTCCACATCTGGATCAAGACCTGGAAGACCTCTACATGGAGCTTCTACTTGTGAGATTCTGTCCAGGAACTGCTTAGTTTGTCTGCCACAGTGTTTTCCTTGGACAATGTCCGAGGCCTGAAGAGTCAGAGAATGCTGTAGTGCTAGTTCGCAGGCCAACACTGCTAACAGGTATGATCTTTTATCCTCTTGCTTGGTCATGTATCACATCACAGTAGTGTTGTCTGTGAGAAACTATAACAGGACCAGGAGTCCATAAGTGGTGAAGAATTTTTAATGTAGGAATCACTGCAAGCATCTATTTTGCATTTATATGCTTTGGCATGTCCTGAGGACCCTGCAAGCCTTCCACTTGAATTGCCATAGACACTGCTCCCCCACAGAAAACCTAAAGAGTCTATGTGGACAGATTGGACTGGGGGTCTGAAGAGAGAAATGGAGTCCTGGATTCAGAGATGGTTGATCCGTCCACCACTCAGCTCCTCTTCCACAAACCCCAGTACTGATCACTGGAAATCCAAGGGAAGAAGATGTTGGGTCCAAAAAGTCTTCAAGGACCATTGGCTTTTTCACATGCATAGCCTAGCTAGTGGTATCATGAGGATAACTAATGCCAAGAGGCCTAGAGTTTTGAGGAACTCTCTTGATGAGGACATTACTAGTAGAGAGAAATCCAATAAAATTCCCTGGTAAGTCAGAACTTCACCTTCTGGCAGTATCTAGCCAACAACCTAGGAAACCAATTCATTGAAAGGATGTGAAGAGTGACTTTTGAAGTTTCGTTTTGAAGCCCATTTGGGAATGGAGGGGATGCAACCTTGTCTAAGTACTCCAAACACCTGTATCCAGCCATGTCTAAGGACTACCAGCTCCTGCATACAGAATCTGTGCAAATCAGCAACTTATGCAAATAAAGAAAAACATGGATGCCTAGAGTTCTGCAGTAAGTACCCACTGAGGCCAGACACTTTGTAAACACTGGAGTTGCACCACATAGCCCAAAGAGTACTGCAGAAAACTAAAAGCCCAAAGGGTACTGCAGAAAACGAACTGCCCAAAGGGTACTGTAGAAAACGAATAGCCCAAAGAGTACTGCAGAAAACTAATAGCCCAATGGGTACTGCATAAAACTAATAATGTAAGCCAGATGCAGCAAATCTCAAACATTTCCTGAAATTGGGAACAATAGGAATATATTAAGTGTCCTTGAGATCTAAAGTCACCATAAAACAATGGTCTAGAAGCAAGACTAGGACCAATATAAGGTGAAAATTTTGAATTTTGAGACTTTTACAAAAGTACTTGTAATGGATCAATCTAGGATGGGTTTCCAGGACGGCTGCTTGTTTGGTACCAAAAAGATTCTGAAGGAAAATTCTTTGCATATCGCAGGCATTGGTTCTATAACCCCTTTTTCCTACCATGTGATGGAGCACTAGAGGGAACAACAGTGTCTAGTCTGGTAGGAGTGGGGGAATTCCCCTGCAAAGGGGGGAGTTTCAATCTACTGCCAAGTGCATCCTCTTCAAATGATTCTCAGAACCCATTTGTCTCCAACTATTTGTGGCCGGGCTGGAAGGTGGAGACAGAGCCTTGTGGGAGGAGTAAGAGGTAATAGGGAAGGGGGTGGGGGATACTCTGTGAATCGGCATATTTTGCTGGGGATGATCCTTTTTGGGAAAGGCACCCCTCATTTGGTTTTAAAAAATTATCCTCCTGCCATTTTCTTTTGGATCCCTGACTTTTATTTGGCTGGGATTTTTGTTTCTTCCGCCCTTTGAAGGAAGACACCTAACTTGGGGAGAATTTGGGTACATGAACCAACCTGGACATCCCATGCATTAACCTGCCTCTATCATCCTACAGTTTTAGAATCTGAGTAACAGAAGGCCCAAAACACCAATTCAGAATGTAAAGGTGCATTCTAAATTTGGGCTTTTAAATGAGAGAAGTACTGATTACATAATCAAACATTACATCTTAATAGAACAGAAAAAGCAGCGTTTCTCATGACTGCATCTGCACATTCAACCACACCTATCAAAGAATGTTTCGAAACCTGTGTCAAATCAAAAACAATTCCATTTATATGAGAACTCTGCTCTGCAGGAGTAAAAATACAGCAGAATCATCCAAACTGTATGCATACTGTAAAATAAATTTCCATTTGATAATTTAAAATGTTAAAGGCTAAATTATTAGAAAGAGACATCATTTTGTCCTAAATATCTAACCATTTTCCATTTTTATCAGAGGGTGTTGGATTTTTATGATCAGGCAGCTGGGTCAGCAGTCAAATGAAAAAAAAAAAAAAGGTCATATCCAAGGAGACGAAAATTACCAGAACCACATACCAAGTAAAACAAAAAGTACTCCAAGCCATCTAGGTCAGACAGGTAAACTTTTAATAAAGATTAGGTCTTTCGTCTTGAAACAGTATGAAACTTCATCAGATAAAATACAATGTATCCCGCATCCTTAAATAAGAACAAAAAAATCACTTGATAAATTCTACTCAATGTCACATGATTTTTCCCTCCATAAATTCATGACTAATGATCCTAAAAAAATCATGATTACCAACACCAGCCTAATTAAACAACCGAGAATTCAAAACACATAATATACATGCATATATATGTGTATAAATATTGTAAAAACATGTCTCAAATCATGCTATACCCCAGAAATTTAATACACTCAAACTTAAAAAAAAATCATCTATTACAATAAAAAGCTCTCTAACCACAAAATGCTTTGTTACTATTATTACTTTGTCAATCTGTTTCTGTTACTTTAAATCAAATAATGTTTTTTTCTTAGTTTGTTTTATTCTATTCATTATTATAATATTGTAAGTGGAGCTTTTCTCCATGGGCCTCCATCGAAAAAGGGCTCTTTTTGGCTCAATGGACTTTTCCGATCAACAAACTGCAAGTAAAATAAATAAATAAATAAATAAACCTAGAAAGTTGCCAGAATAATAGTATTTGTGTTAACATACATTTCTGGAAGGATTTGAAGTCTGAAACTCAAATGTATGTCGTTATTTAGTGATTTCAATCCTCAAATCATCCCAGTGATTTGCTAACAGATCACAAACTATGAGAAATATGAGGCAAAAATTTGGACATTCAGTGAAAATCTGGACAGTTGAGAAGAATGGAGGGGAGCAGAGCCTGAGCTTTTTAAAGCTGGCCAGTACTGGGTTACCTTGTCAGATAACCTAAAATGCCACTGAGCCAGTGGATAGGATGAACATACAAAGTCTTTGCAAAGATACATCTGTTACATTCTCCTGTTACCAGGCAGTCAGAACTGAATTAACTATAAACTGCAACTGCTGTTTGTTCTACATGCTGAGACAAACGGTGTATGATAACATCAACAATCTGAGGAGAGAATCAAACCCATGCTGATAGGACACCATTACAGTACATAAATTAGAGTATAATTCTGTCTGCCTTCCAGTGTTGGTGCACTCTGAGAATTCAGACAACTGTGGTCTCCTACTACATCCAGTGGCTAAATACATCAGCATTTTCTAACTAGTAGTATGGCTACGCCATACAGAAGAGGCGAGAAACCCAACCCTACAAGGATATCTGAAAGGACTGATGGTAGGATAGCTCTAAGGCTATCAATAACAGTGCCACATTAGTAAACAAGGTTTTAAAAGTAGACCGGCTTTTAATTTTAAGAACAGAATGAAGACTGGTAAATACACATTTTTCCATCCGATCATTTGTTACTTCTTCACTTTGTTCTGAAGACATTTCTATGATGGGAATAGCCAGGAAGCTTAGATTTCATTTGTAACTTCAGGAGTTAGCAAATACTTTTTGTTCCCTTATTCTGGAGTTTGCATGACATCATTGTTAGTACAATTCCTGCCACAAGAAAATAGGGGCCAGTGTCCACATGATGAGGGAGCACAGACAGGACTGGTCTCCTGCAAAAACACTTATCGAAGTCATCATACTGGCATCAAGGCATTCGTCTTTGGCGTCAGAGACATCTTTGAGATTATGATTCCTTCCTGTACTGTCTCTGTAGTGCAATTGGGTGGGTGTGTCTGTATGCATATTTGTGTATATGCGTGTACATCAAGGCACCATTATTTCTGTAATTAGTTGCTATTCCTGTGAATGTAGTTAGTGGCACACTTGCTGCTCTGACATTCGAGCCTGATAATGCACTGAGAATGACATATTTAGTATATGCTGAGGGTCAAGCCAGGACAATGAGAAGCATGTAACAGTAAGAGATTCATATTAGGCATTGCATGTTACTTAGACATAAGAGATATAATACCACTAGTTTCTGGGTGCTGTTAATGTTTGAAATGCATATCCTACCAACAGACAGAGATCTGTATTAAATCTTAAAGAACTCTTAGACTGGAGGGTCCATTTTCATAGCTATGGGTATCACTTGCCACCGTTACTTTAAGCACTTGATGCATTTCAGTGAAAGACTGAAGCCAGTTTGCCTAAGGAAATAGTGGGTGGAGATTTATATTAAGTACAAATCTTCTGTGCAAGTGGCAAAAGAAGCACAAGCAGAATGATCGAAATGTGAAACTAGATACATTTTAAATTAGCCTTGTTTATTCACTTTGGTGTCAGTCACCAATGCGTTACCTTGTCAATGGTTACTTTTAGGTCTTTGTATATGTAATGTTTTCACTTGTTAATGCATACAGGAATGTTGGTGCGGATGGTACCAATTTTATAAAATAATGCACATATGATTTACTTTAGGTATTTAGTTCAGTGAAAGAGAGATACGCATCGCAATTTGCAGGCGATGAACTGGATTTAATTTAATGTTCCTGGTCACAAACAACTGGCAAGTGAGGGAAAAAGATTAGGTATTCTCTAGCCTGGAGCAGCTATGTGTATCCTTCACTTATACCTTGCAAGAGATGATCATCTGTCTGTAGCCACCTACCTGTCTGTATAATACATGCCACCTACCTGTCTCTATAATACATGCACAGACAATATATACAGAAAGGGAGCTAGAGATCCAGTATCTAAATGAGTCACTTTAAGAAATTTGTGGACCATTGTGCCATATGTCTAAACAGGCACTCCTCATAAATATTTCTAACTGATACCTAGGGTTTAAGAGTTTGAAATTCGTCATATTAGTAAAGAAGGTGTGGAGGCATGCCCTTTGTAAAGAAAGTGTTGATTAGTGCTTTTCATTTTGAGATTTCCAATAGGCATGGGATAATTTAACAGAGAATCAGCCATTTATGCATCAGCTTTAGAAAAAAAAATTGGAGAACTGTTAAATCTGTGTTTATTCTATCAGCAAGCACATGGAACGTGTGTGGAAGCAGTAAATCATATATTATATACTACCAGAATCAAAATAAGATAGAGGTCATAAAAATCTGGCTTCTTGCTAAGAATGATAGTTAGGCCTCAATCTATGCTGTTTATTTTAGCAGTAACTCAAGACAATTGACACTGTGTAACATCAGGTTGTGCCTAAAAAAGGAAAAATTGGTCAAGGATGTAACATAGCAATACCAAAGGGAAAAAAACTAAGAGAAACTCACCCTTTTCTTTAATATATGAATTCCTAAAATGGTTTATTTGCTGACTGCTCAGTGTATGTAAGAATTCAGATACTAGTTAAAAATACACTTTCAGTAGTCACAAGTATCTAAATACATTTCTGTAGACATTTTGATATGAACTGGATAATGTGCAAGTGTAAATCTGTGTGCTAGTCTGCATATAATTTATTAATCCAAACACTTATGAAGAACAGATTGTAAAACTACTTGCAATAATGCAAACACAGAAAACCATAAATATTAATCTTCATAGCCACTTTAACACGCTCAGTTATTAGCAAACACAATTCATATACTGTTAAGCAAAACCTCATACTGCTGTTAACAGTTAAATAGCTCAAGTTCGGAAAACATACTATATTCTAGCTCAGAAATGGATGTGTCAGCAAATGAATTACATTGATAGACAAAGACTTTAAAGACGAGTTATACATTTTTACTGTCACTTTTTTTTCCTGAACAAACAGCAAGGATTTGTTGCCTTAATAATACAAGAGATGGACGTGTTATCTATGGTTATACTTGCAATTCTTCTCTCGGTATGCTGTAAATAAGTTTTACGTCAGCTAGTTATATCATTTAAAAAGACACTAAAGGTAATTATAGGACATACCTGAAAATGATTAGTCTTCTGGGAAAGATTCGCTGCAAAGAGCAGAAATGATTTATAAATGTGCATCTCTGTCCTTCATGTACAGTAAGTGATGTTCTCACTCTTCCTTTATCTCTTGTTCTCTCTCACTTCTAACTTAACTCACATCTGCAACCTATTACGTTTGATCCGTTCTATATCCCATTCCTAGTTATTTCAAGAATTCAAGAAAATACTGTTTCTGTTTTTATATCTCATCTGACTTTTTTAAACTCTAACTCATTTTTTTGCACAGTAGCCCAGCTGAGCACTGTACTTTGTTTCAGCTGTTAAAGATTTTCCATTCATACTTTATTTGTTGCTGTGAGTGGAACAGATGGCATTCATATTGATGTTTCACTGATTCACATTTTACATTTAGAATAAACAGGATTAAAGCATATGCGGCCAGAACTATTAATAAGTATCTATTTTTCTACAATTTTCATTTATTTTCTTTTTTTACAATACATATGCTGCATACTTTTTAAACATACATGTTATGTTTTTACAATGTGCTTACTGCACTTTTTTTTACAACAAACTTGCTGCCTATTGTTTGTTTCAGGACAAATTATTATTATATTATTGAAGATCTTTTACAGACGAAACAGCAGAGTTAATTTATAATGCATACCTTAATTATATTCAGCATTAACAGAAAAATGGATTACTGGTAAGGCAGTCTATCTTATGCTGCTCTGAAAAACAAATGTCCTTTTTTTAATATTCACAGTTTTCTGGCTATGGCTAAACTTTGGGGATGAAATAATAGAATTCATCCCAAAGGTCCTACCTAAATCAAAGCAGTTCTGAACAAATCATATTTTCTCTTTTATTGCCGATAATTCAGTAATCACAGTATTAATAAAGTAGATATATACAATGAGGGGCTACCTATCTCTTTTCCAAAAGCAGCGTTTTCACATGAACTTACAAATGAGGCCAGGCGTGTCCATTCATAAATGTGAAGGAAACATTTCTTTGTTGTTTGTCTCCTCATCCACTTTCATGTGTGGCTGTGTAATTTGCATATCTACTACTAAAGTAATCAACTCGAGGGTTGGGGATACGGAGATATTCCTTACTCAGCAACCTCTTTGATGAAGTATGCACTCACTTTCTGTTACAAAATCATAAACATAGTCATTTCCATTAAATAATAATGTGTTCCCAATAGTAAAACCTCAAAAGGGGGGCAACACCATAGCAAAAAAGCAGATAAATTGAAATGTGTGAAAAGCACAGGTTAGTTATGCTGGAAGCACATAGAAACCATGACTATAAGCAAAAGAGAAATGCTAAGTAGACGAACTACCCCTAGTCCTGAGACTCAAGTAATTGATACAATTTCAGGTAGCTATAATTCAAGGTGGCAACGAATTCCCTTCTGCATGGCTGTAGGTGATTTGTTCTCATGAGTTCTAGAAAAGGTAGCTGAATCAGTGACTTTGTCACCAATGGGCATCTTTATAAGATATGTTGCAGTGACAGTGGCATAACAGGTAGCACACCTGTCTTAGGTGCTAGAAGATGAGAAGGTTTATGGGTTCGATTCATACTCCAGGAGACTGGATTATTTTTTCAAATTGCTGACACTGCGGTGCAGCATTATGGGATGTTTTAATCCTGAGTGTGCCATCCCTTGGAAGAGATGTAAAACTGAGGTCCCAAGGTCCCATATGCTTGAAGTAGAAATAAAAGATCTCACAGAACCTACTGAAAAGACCATGTTGAGGTTTACCAAGAGCCTGCAAAAAATTCCCCTAGTATTGTAAATTAAATTTTGGGTATCCCCTGAAGACACACCACAGCCTAGTAGGACTAACATGGTCAACAAAGGATAATAAATAAATAAAATAAATGTGGTGATGATATTATACGAGAAAGAAAAACAATGAAGTAGAAATGTAGCTTGTATGCAAAATAAAGAAATAAATGAATAAATATATAGTCCCAAGTTTCGGTTACATTCTTTTTCGAGTTTACATTTACTTGTATATTAAAGTGTCAGTAAAGAAAATAAACTATTTTTAAAACCACAAAAAATATTTTGCTGGCATAAAAAAAAATACCTACACATTAAGTTCATTTTGTCATTCCACAAGAGTTCAAAGTATTAAATCTTAAAATCGGTTCCGGTTCTTTCTTCAATAATGTTTTCAATGCTCACATTATACAATCATTCCAAAATACACACTTAAAACAGTTACTTCACCACTGTGTTTCATTGCTATATGTGACGCTACAGGATTCGCTATTCTTTTAATGCCATTAATATGCTCTTGGATATGTTTTCAACTGTGTTTTCGTTTGTCCTTTATAAAGCAATTCACATAAGCATGAGATAAAATACACTAACCCCCTTAGTATAACATACATTAGCTACCAAAGGAAAATTGCTTATATTTAATAAAATTGGTTATGTTGGTCACAAATATATATATATATATATATATATATATATATATATATATATATATATATATATATATATATATATATATATATATATATATATATTACATGTACCAAAAGGCTGTTTGAAAATAGCATGTAGTCTGAAGACTGTTGACATTTATTGGGAAGCTTAAAATAAGTTTTGGGGTACATTTTTTCATGCAGATTTTCTGTTTGATAACATTTTGAGATTATTTATAATGGAAATGGACTCTCTCTGCATTATGCTGCGTTACAACGGACTTCACAGATATTTATACTAGTGCTGGATACATCTTTTCGTTGTTGCTGATTTTATATATATATATATATATATATATATATATATATATATATATATATATATATATATATATATATATATATATATAGGTCTACTTTACAAGCTCGACTTTTCACAAAGTCGACTTTCATATGGCCGAGACCATATGATCGACTTTTGAAAAGCCGACCATGGGGAACCGCTATCTCCGTACAGTGCGGAATGGGAAAATTTCCTTCTTCCGCACTGTAGTGCAATCTCGGAGTTAGTATACCCCCCATGGGGGGGTGCAGGGCCCCACCCCTGTTAACAGTTTTATGGTAACTGTTTGTTGTGTTTTTTGTGTTTATTTTACATGGTTGGCTTTCCAAAAGTCGATCATGCGGTCTCAGCCATATGAAAGTCGACTTTGTGAAAATTCGACCATGTAAAGTAGACCCTTATATACATATATATATATATATATATATATATATATATGTATATTGATATATATATATATATATATATATATATATACATATAATATACACTATATATATATATGTGTGTGTGTGTGTGTGTGTGTGTGTGTATATATATATATATATATATATATATATATATATATATATATATATATATATATATATATACACACTTTCTACATCTGTTATCTCACAGTAACAATCTCCATTGTACTTTATCAAGTGTTAATAGCTTCTTACTCAGACAATACATTTAGCCTAACAAGTTCTAAAACTATTTCTTTAAACTCATCTACTTCGCTCATTTACTCACCTATTTATTCTCTGATATATATTACTATTATTTCAATGTTACATACAGATGTCTAAATTATGTTCTTTCTGTAATAGTATCACATTTTTACCTTAGCTACCTTCACAATATTTTCATTGTGGTTTAACTCTAAGCACCAGCCAGTCATTTTTATTAGAATTATATTGGACAGTATGTTTATCAAAACTATTTTAAACATTTCTGAATATTATAATGCAAATTATCACAGCACATATATTTGTAAATGTAGGCATAAAATCGGAGCAAGTTCTTAAAATAAATTTAGATTATGTTAACTTCCATGGCAGTACGAATTTTATCCAAAAACTTCCATCACCTCCCCCACCTAGTTACTATAAATTGTATATCCCATTTGTGTTTGCTTTATCCATTATGGACCAGGTTGTGAGTTAAAAAAATCTACAAGAATGCATTAGCACCATCCATGATGCATGGGAGAAAGGGAGATATAATACATTGTATTTCAGATATGGAGGTTGTGATATGTGTGGCCGGCTCTGATATTAATATAGAAAATAAAAAAGGAGTATATTTTCAATCTGAGATGGAATGGGAACCACGTTTTGGATATGCCAGCCTGCAGTGATGGTGGTTATAGAAGACTGCAAAATCCATCCTCTGATATCTATTTCTGCTACAGATAGCTGTAAATGTAGTAGTCTGTATATAACATATCAATCAAAGCAAATAAACTCAAACAGATATATTGCAGGGCTAGAGTTCAACACTTGAGGAGGTAAGCTTAACAAATCATAAATACACATATTAGAAGCATTAGGTATCATTAAATGTGAAAACTGGATTTACTGTCACATCTGCCTTCTTAATTTAAGTAAAACAAAGCTTCTAATAAGTTTGGGAAGACTGTGAAATAAGGAGTTTTGAGATTAGGTGTACACATTTGGAAGAATTAAATAGAATTTTGCATTTAGAATTGGTTTGCTTTTTCATAAAACATTAACTTGTTTAGTTGCATTCTGATAAGAGTATTTAGGTGGTCTGACGTAGTTAAAATAATTCTGGAGTATATAAGACTAGCTATAGGTGATGGTTGGACTATGAGGGTTCTGTGGAGGCTTCTGAGAACAGCAAAAATAATGAATAGAATGTATAGAGATGTTTCTTCCGCACAGTGACCACATCTTGCTGGAAGAAAACAATGTTACAGTCCTTTGGGCCTATGTCGCACTAAATGTGATAAATTGCAGTTTGGAAGAAAGAGTTGGCAGATGACTGCCAGTAGTCTGAGAAATAGTTACATGTAGTCCAGACAACAGCAGGTGTTTGTCATTCTTTAACTTAAATGCAATCAAAGACATGTTCTGCAAGAGATTTCTGTGGGGTGTGTGTATGTGAGTATGCATTTGTATGTTTCCCTCAGCTGAACAATTATTTATTTTGTCAAAGGAGTTCTGGTTTTGTAATACTCACCAAAAGGATCTTTAACAAGTGCATTGTGGCTCAAGTAGTGACGATGCTGAATGGTGAATTTTGAAATGTAAGTGCGTGTTAGTGTCGATTATGTCATGCTGAAAAATTTGGATATATTAAAAGTTTTTATATTAAGAGGTAGGAGTTTGTGCATACCAGTGTTTGCAGGTTAAAGTAAGGGATAAGTAAGGGGACAGGTTTAGGAATGTGTGCATGTTTGTATGTAATGTTTGTTTGAAATGTCCTGTGTACTGGTAGTGTCACGGTAAGGAGAGGGAAAGGGGTCACTTTAGGGTTAGCATGCATCAGTAAAATGTAAAGGGGAGGGTTCCTGCACTACCTTATTAATGCATGCTTACCATGACCCTGCCCTTGTCCCGAATCTTGTAACATACCTTAAAAAAATGTTCCATAACACTGCCACTATTCAGACAAGGCTGGTCAGAGGGTAGATGCAGTGTGTGATAGAATAACAAAAGGAAACTGTTTTTTTTTTTGGTGTCGCCATGGGCACAGCATGCGCGAACAGTTATACAAATATTTTCATGGCAAGTTGGGAAAAGGAGTTTATGTTTCCCCTGGATAGTTTTAAGGAGAATGTGAGGTTCTACAAACGTTTTGTAGACGATTTGTTTTTCATCTGGGGTGGAGATGATTTGAGTCTAACAGAGTGTGTTGATTCTATCAACACTTTGACTGACTACCTGCAGTTTATTTCAACCTCTTCAACGGAGAGTATTTCGTTTTTGGATGTCCATATTGAAAGATTAAGTAATGGCCTTTTGAATACTGGTGTTCATAGAAAGGTCTGCTATAGGAACACCCCATTACATAGGACCAGTATGCACCCTTACTATGTGTTTGACAACGTGATGAAAGGTCAAGCAATTAGGGCATCGAGACTCAACCCACGGGATGAGGGATATGAGAGGGAGCTCGGTGATCTTAGGGATAGGTTAATAGAGAGGAGATATAGCTGCCATGAAGTTGATAGGGCACTCACTGGGACTAGATCTCTTAGGGCTACCAGGGGTACTCCTTACTTCTCTGACTCTAACAATTCAACTGTTCCCAATAATTTAACTACTCCTACATTGGATAAGCACGTAGGTTGTCTTAAAGTACCTATGTTCTTTACATTAGCTACACCATCTATTAAAAAGTTGATACAACGACACTGGGGTACACTCCTCCTGGATGATTATATTAAAGGTATAGTTGGAGAGAACCCAAGGTT
Source organism: Protopterus annectens (assembly GCF_019279795.1). Lineage (NCBI taxonomy): Eukaryota > Metazoa > Chordata > Ceratodontiformes > Protopteridae > Protopterus > Protopterus annectens. The sequence goes on along the minus strand of NC_056748.1, from coordinate 1,139,659,358 downwards.
CTTTTTTAAGAACAGAAAAATATAAAACAGTTGTTATGCCATAGGTCTTTTGATTTGAATGAAGCCAATGGAGAGAATGAAAGTCTAGTAATAGGTACGACCCCTTGTAGGAGATGCAAACTGTGTGTCTTTATAGATGAAAGGACCATTTTTTTGCATCCTTCTTTACATCGGGATTTTTTACTCAAAGCAGTTGCCAATTGTCAAATGGAGTCTGTTATTTATCTTGGCAGGTGTGAATTATGCCAGGCATTTTATATAGGCAAGACTACTAGGAGACTGCGTGAGAGAATTCGCGAGCATGTATATCACATCCGTGTTGGTCATGAAGTTAACGCCTTGGCCAAACATAATATGACTGCAGGACCTCAGCACACATTTAACTTCTCAGTTTTGCAGGTACTTAATGCCAGTATGAGGGGGGTGATTTTAATAATTTTATAGAGGAATGTGAACTTAAGTGGATAGTGAGATGAAGGGCTGACAAGCCAGCGGGCTTGAATGATAAGGTACACCTGAAGCCGGTTCTTAAGAACAGAAGGCTTAAAGTGCTGAAACACTGATATTTTATGGTTTCATGTATTTATATTTTTGTTTTGTGTGGTTTTATATTTTATGCACTTTATACCATATACGATGGCATGATTTGCAATTGTATTTTTATGATTCTTGTTTATGGGAGGTAGTGATTATAGCGATCACCTCTGAAAGACATACGCAATGTATTTAGTTAAGGCTTGTGCTTGTTTTATGAATTTTAGTGTTTTAAGTTTTTTCATGTTGAAGTTTTTTAATATAGACTTTATATATGTTGAATATTTATTCATTTGAGCTGTATATTTTACAGCTCAATGTATATTTTCTATTTTTGTTTTGAGTTTGATATGTGATGATGTCACCATTGATGTAAACTAATCGTTTGACTTTTAGCAGTATTTAAATATTAGTGCTTTTTGGGTTATGTAAAGCTTGAAGAAGCCAGTATGATGAAAGCGCTTGCTGTCGAATAAACTCATTCATTTATTACGTTCGTGCATTACGATTATTTAATGTTTTTGTGTACCGCCTTTGACGAAGTTTGATTCAGTCGTGGATTGCCCTGTGAATGATTTATACATTTGGCGTATTTTTTGTTTTATTTATTCTACCGTTCACAGGAGCATTTACTATCTGGTTGTGCCTTTTTGTTTTTAAGTTATTAAAGTGGCTGACTGCATTAACTGAGAATATTCCACTTGTAAAGAATGATGGATTCCTTGAGTCTATCCTTATTGAAGTTGGATAGGTTTCTAATGTGATTATATATGGGTGGATTTTTGGTATGAGTGGCCGGCAACATCCCAGTTAATATTATGTTGTTTGGGGTAGCCGGTAACATCCCAGTTAACATTATGTTGTTTGGAGTGGCAGGTAACATCCTAGTTAACATTATGTTGTTTGGGGTGGCTGGTAACATCCCAGTTAACATTATGTTGTTTGGGGTGGCTGGTAACATCCTAGTTAACATTATGTTGTTTGGGGTGGCTGGTAACATCCCAGTTAACATTATGTTGTTTGGCGTGGCTGGTAACATCCCAGTTAACATTATGTTGTTTGGGGTGGCCGGTAACATCCTAGTTAACATTATGTTGTTTAGGGTGGTCAGTAACAGCCTAGTTAACATTATGTTGTTTGGGGTGGCCGGTAACATCCCAGTTAACATTGTTTGGGGTGGCCGGTAACATCCCAGTTAACATTATGTTGTTTGGGGTGGCCGGTAACATCCTAGTTAACATTATGTTGTTTGGGGTGGTCGGTAACATCCTAGTTAACATTATGTTGTTTGGGGTGGCCGGTAACATCCTAGTTAACTTTATGTTGTTTGGGGTGGCCAGTAACATCCTACTTAACATTATGTTGTTTGGGGTGGTCGGTAACATCCTAGTTAACATTATGTTGTTTGGGGTGGTCGGTAACATCCTAGTTAACATTATGTTGTTTGGGGTGGTCGGTAACATTCTAGTTAACTTTATGTTGTTTGGGGTGGCCAGTAACATCCTACTTAACATTATGTTGTTTGGGGTGGTCGGTAACATCCTAGTTAACATTATGTTGTTTGGGGTGGCCGGTAACATCCTAGTTAACATTATGTTGTTTAGGGTGGTCGGTAACAGCCTAGTTAACATTATGTTGTTTGGGGTGGCCGGTAACATCCCAGTTAACATTGTTTGGGGTGGCCGGTAACATCCCAGTTAACATTATGTTGTTTGGGGTGGCCAGTAACATCCTACTTAACATTATGTTGTTTGGGGTGGCCGGTAACATCCCAGTTAACATTATGTTGTTTGGGGTGGTCGGTAACATCCTAGTTAACATTATGTTGTTTGGGGTGGTCGGTAACATCCTAGTTAACATTATGTTGTTTGGGGTGGTCGGTAACATCCTAGTTAACATTATGTTGTTTGGGGTGGTCGGTAACATCCTAGTTAACATTATGTTGTTTGGGGTGGCCGGTAACATCCTAGTTAACTTTATGTTGTTTGGGGTGGCCAGTAACATCCTAGTTAACATTATGTTGTTTGGGGTGGCCGGTAACATCCCAGTTAACATTGTTTGGGGTGGCCGGTAACATCCCAGTTAACATTGTTTGGGGTGGCCGGTAACATCCCAGTTAACATTATGTTGTTTGGGGTGGTCGGTAACATCCTAGTTAACATTATGTTGTTTGGGGTGGCCGGTAACATCCCAGTTAACATTATGTTGTTTGGGGTGGCCGGTAACATCCTAGTTAACATTATGTTGTTTGGGGTGGCCAGTAACATGCTACTTAACATTATGTTGTTTGGGGTGGCCGGTAACATCCCAGTTAACATTGTTTGGGGTGGCCGGTAACATCCCAGTTAACATTGTTTGGGGTGGCCGGTAACATCCCAGTTAACATTATGTTGTTTGGGGTGGCCAATAACATCCTAGTTAACATTATGTTGTTTGGGGTGGCCGGTAACATCCCAGTTAACATTGTTTGGGGTGGCCGGTAACATCCCAGTTAACATTGTTTGGGGTGGCCGGTAACATCCCAGTTAACATTGTTTGGGGTGTTGATTAGGATCTAGTTTGGGGTGTTGATTAGGATCTAGTTGATGATCATTTCTTTGCCTGAAGACTTGGTACATCTTGTGGAAGAAGTGCTTAGTTTGGAGAAGGTGTAGAGCTGGCAGCAGGCAGTAGAGGGTTGAGCATGTATGGTGAGGGGGAAAGAATTACAAGTACACTAGTCAGGGGTCACATCTACCATTATTAGTTTTTCATTTGACGTACTTGCAGAAGACCAGACACAAAAGATTTGAGTACTGGTATGTTACTGGATTTGTTTGAGAATATATATATATATATATATATATATATATATATATATATATATATATATATATATATATATATATATATATTTATCTCTAGCTATAGATTATTTAATTATTTAAATTTGTTGACCAGGAGTGTCCGACTGGACGTAGGTCCATTTTTAGTGGAGGCCCGGGGAGAAAAGCTCCACAGTTAAAATAAACAGACAGTATTTACATTGGATTACATAGTGATTAGCAATTTACATAGCAATTACTTACAACATATTTACAGATGAAGAACATAGTACATCAGTAGACAACTAGAATCTTTATCTGTGAAGTGCATACCAGACATTAACAAATGTTACAAGAAGAAGAAGTTCGTGCTGTATAATAAGTACTGGCTTATGAGCATCTGAGCTTGCTATAATCAGGGTAGTTAGTGGAGTGGAAAGAAAGGTAGTGGTTGGATGGGGTGGATGATATTAGAGTGGTAGTTGCAAGGGCATAGCCAGCATGTTTTTAGTTGCGCTTTTAGTAAAATTTTGATGTGGGTGCATGATGGTATGGAGGTAATTGTGGGTGGGAGTGAGTTCCATAATTTGGCTATGGCGCAAGAGAATAGTGCTTCACCAGCAGAGTTATTGGCTTTAGTGATCTGCAAGTGATTTTTGCTGCTGGATCTTAGTGGTCTGATAGGGTTGGAGTAGATTCTGTAGGGATAGGACATTTAGCGGATGGTTTGCTAGTTTGTGGGCAAGTGAGAGTTGATACCACTGGAGGAGGTGAGGGAGTTCAAGCCAGCCCAGTTCAGCAAGTGAGAGACAGTGGTGACTACGGTAGGATGCCCCTGTGGCGAATTTGGCGATTTTGTTTTAGCAGGTCTCTAGCTTGTTTAGATCACATTGCCTTAGGTTGGTATATATTGGAGAGGCATAAAGTACGGTGGAGATAAGGTGGGAATTTGCTATTGAAATCTTTGCTGCTTTGGTGAGAAATTGCTTATTTCTGTATAATGCTCCTAGTTTTTTGTGGACTTGTTTTATAGTCATGGATATGTGAATGTCAAATTTTAGTTTATTGTCTATTTCCACTCCTAGCAATTTGGTGTGTTCAGTTGGGTATATAGTGGTGTTGTCTTTTGCCGTGATGTTAAAGTGAGAGTTGTTTTGAGTATGTTTGGTGGGTTGGAAGATGAGTAGTTTAGTTTTGTTTGGATTGAGTATTAATCGGGCATCGGATAACCATGTTTCAACAGAGGAAAAGGCTTCCTGTGTGACTTTTTGCAGTTTTGGTAGGGACTGGGCTGAGCAGATGATGGTCGAGTCATCTGCGTATTGTATGAGTGTGCCATGTTTGGTGGCAGAGGCTAGATTATTGGTGTAAACAGAGAAGAGTAGGGGTCCAAGGATGGATCCTTGGGGAACCCCTATGGAGACAGGTGGTTGGGGAGATATGTCATTCTGCCATACAACAGATTGTTGGCGGTCAGACAGGTAACTCTGAAACCAGTTGGTGACCGATTGTGAGAAGGATAGGTTATTGAGGACAGAGATAAGTTGTTTGTGTGGGACCATGTCAAATGCTTGAGATAGGTCTAGGAAAGTAGCAGAGGAGAGATGGCCATTGTTTTTATGCTGAAGGATAGTGTTAGTAAAGGAGAGTAAGGCAGTGGTGGTGCTATGGTTTGGTCGGAAACCATGCTGAGTACTGGAAAGGAGGTTGTTAGTAAGGAGGTAGTCTGAGACCTGAGAGTGTATGCATCTCTCTAGTATTTTGGAGAGTGGAGAGAGAATAACTATGGGATGGTAATTGGTTAGTTCTGTGGAGGGTCCGCCTTTGTGGAGGGGAATTATATGTGATACTTTCCACAGTGTGGGAACGTAACTTTCTGACAGAGATCGGTTAATCAAGATGGATACTGGGTAGGCCAGAGCATCAGCTGCGATTTGTAGGTATTCACTTGGGAGGCTGTCTGCTGCTAATTTGGTGGGTTTAAGTTTAGTTAAGAGTTTTTTTATGTTGGAGGTAGGTACAGGAGAAAAAGAGAAGGCAGTCATACAGTATATATGTATGTATGGGTCTACTTCAAAAAGTAAATCTCATAACACTGAAACTCAAAACACTGAGGCCATAACATTGAAAACCAAAAACAAAGAAGACACAGAACACTGAAAGTGTGCATCATAACATAGACAACTCCAATGCACATGTAAATAATATCCTCTCCACCTATACTACCACCAAAGTAAGAAACACACTGTTTACTACATTTCTGCAGGGGTCAAACCCCACTGCATCCGCCATGTGGAGGGCTCTGCCCCTCACACCCCCCTGTAAATTAAATACACCAACACCTAGATCACACTCCAGTGGAAAAAAGTTAATTTCCTAACCACACTGTCACATGATCACCATACAGAATATAAACATATGGAAGTGTTGCTTTCATGGAAGGTAAGTTAGTGTTCTGAGAAATGCTGGGAGAACTTAGAGGGGAAAAGTGTTTATTTTACCAATCTGTACATGTTTTCTGGTCATATGGTTAAGTTATTTAGACATATGATCGAAAGAGTTGCTTCTCAGATTATTCACTCACGTGTGCAATGATCAAACTATATGCAAACCTGGGGTGAAAAGACTTGACATCTTTCATGGGATTACATATCCTAGCACCAGAGATGCAACTAACCATCTCCCTGTCTTTGCTTAACCTTCTGTGAGTCTAACTATGGAGACACCGGTAACCAGGATGCTGCCAGATAAACTACTTTGGTCTTGCTGCCTTAAGGACTTCTGTTTGCTCATTACATGATCCTGTTAGTGGATGCATTTCCTATAGTCTCAGAATGAGCTATATATTGATATGAATTGTTAATACTGGAGGTAAAGTTGGGAGTTTAGAGCCCTAAGAGGCTTTGGTAAAGATTTTTTAACAGCATCGGTGTAAGCAAACAATAATGCCCAACAGGGTTTGTATTACTATGTAAATAATGCATGCCAAGGGGGTGTTATGAGGCCCAATGCTGCAGGCAGAGGTCACCTACAACCCTGGAATGGCATTATTTACACATAGTCTGGAGGGCATTACTGCATTTACAGACAAAAGGTAAATGGTCTTTGGGCCAAGCGGTGGACCTGACAGAATTACTAACTTAGGGTGAGTCATGTTTCTATTTTTTGTTTTCTTTTAGGTGCAACCAGATGTTATGGGGGGGACCAAACTTAGGATCCATCAAGCCAGGGGACAGTACACCATCTGGAATAATAAAACTGACAATATTGGATAATTTATATTCTCACGCAACTAAAGTCTGCCAAACTGTACTATTACCACAGAAAGAAATAACATTTTGAAATGTAGTGAGAACTCTTTTACAACTGACGTAAGTTAAAGAATTCACAGTACACAAAGTTCAACACCAAGCAACCGATGTGGCAAACCAGTATTAAAAATTAGTTCCACACATTAACCACATTAAACTGACATGAGTAATACTGAATAGCAATTTAAACTATATTTACTTGTCACAGATTATAAAATCTCCACAGTGCTTTCAAATAAATTGGTTAGCTGTAAAATTGTGATATAATATTAAAAACACACAGAACAGAGTCATACATATAGTAAACAATGTATAAATACAAAAAATCCATGTTCTGTAATATTTTCCTATTAAAAGATGAAAATAAAGCAGAGTAACAACACACAGGCACTGCTAATTTGTGGTTCTGACTGCATGAGATAGCTTTAGCATGTAACAGCATGGATATATATTGCTCTTCTTAGAGAAATACTGAAAGTTTCCTTAAAAATGTAAAATAAACAAGCAGTTGTCAAGGGCAGAAGCTAAATAAATGCTGCTATAAACAGAAATCCTCACAGGAATTACTGTAAACATTGACAAAAAAAATATTAAAAATGTCTCCCTCTCTCTTTCTGTCTCTCTCTCTCTCTCTCTCTCTCTATATATATATATATATATATATATATATAAAATAGAAAGAAAATAATAAATCTAATAATAAAATAAGAAGAGGGGTACCCAACTGAGTTCATCTGGTTAATAAGCCAGAAAAACAAGCAATGGATCCTATGAAGAGTTAGAGAAATGTATTCTTTGGACACCAGAAAAAAGACTGAGCGCACTCACTTCCTGTAACAGCTCAAGGCTTCCCATTCAGGATATGCTCAGCAAATCAAGTGTCATAAGAAGGTGGAAGGAGTGGACTCTGAGCCTTTGAAAGATGGCCAGTACTGGGTTACCTTGGCAAATAATTTAAAATGCCACAGAGACAGTGGGAATGATAGATATCTAAAAGTGATAGGTTAAGTGGTAGCTTTTTACTTTTTTACATTTACCAAACACTATTCATAGCTTACTACCTCCTGACCGAATATAACTGGTTTAGACACATCCTCTTAGTCCACTTTTTCATCCTCATTTTATCTTCCTAAGTATTTAAAGATTCAGTGACAATTTTGTATTAGAAACTGGATAAGCTGAGCATACCAGCTGTTACAGATAACTCTGGTTGTTGTAACCCGTACCTTCTTCTTCTTCTTTCGGCTGCTCCCGTCAGGGGTCGCCACAGCAGATCAACTGTTTCCATTTCTTCCTGTCCTCTGCATCTTGCTCTGTCACACCAACCACCTGCATGTCCTCTCTCACCACATCCATAAACCTTATCTTAGGCCTTCCTCTTTTCCTGTTACATGGCAGCTTCATCCATAACATTTTTTTCCCAATATACTCTGCCTCCCTCTCCAGCACATGTCCAAACCAATGTAATCTTACCTCTCTGGCTTTGTCTCCATACCTTCCAACCTGGGCTGACCCTCTAATATACTCATTCCTAATCCTGTCCACCCTCATCACACCCAGTGCAAATCTTAACATCTTCAACTCTGCCACGTCAAGCTCTGACTCCTGCCTTTTTGTCAGTGCCACTGTCTCCAACCTGTATAACATAGCTGGTCTCACTACCCTCTTGTAGACCTTCCCTTTCACTCTTACTCGTCTGTCATAAATCACACCTGACACTCTTCTCCACCCACTCCATCCTGCCTGTACTCTCTTCTTCACCTCTCTTCCACACTCACCATTACTCTGAACTGTTGATCCCAAGTACTTAAACTCATCCACATTCACCACCTCTACTCCCTGCATCATCACCATTCCTCTATCCTCCCTCTCATTCACACACATATATTCTGTCTTAGTCCTGTTGACCTTCATTCCTCCTTTTTCTAGAGCATATCTCCACCTCTCCAGGGTCTCCTCCACCTGTTCCCTACTCTCACTACAGATCACAATGTCATCTGCAAACATCATAGTCCATTGAGCCTCCTGTCTGATCTCATCTGTCAACCTGTCCATCACCATTGCAAATAAGAAAGGGCTCAGAGCTGATCCTTGATGTAATCCCACCTCCACCTTAAACGCATCTGTCACTCCCACCGCAGACCTCACCGCTGTCACACTACCCTTGTATATATCCTGTACCACTCTTACATACTTCTTTGACACTCCTGACGTCCTCATACAATACCACAACTCCTCTCTAGGCACCCTGTCATATGCTTTATCTAAATCCACAAAGACACAATGCAACTCCTTCTGACCTTCTCTGTACTTCTCCATCAAGACTCTCAGAGCAAACATCGCATCTGTAGTGCTCTTTCCTGGCATGAAACCATACTGCTGATCACTAATCATCACCTTCCTTCTTAACCTAGCTTCCATTACTCTTTCCCATAACTTCATGCTGTGACTGATCAGTTTAATCCCTCTGTAGTTACTACAGCTATGCACATCACCCTTACTTTAAAAATCAGTACCAAAACACTTTTTCTCCATTCCTCAGGCATCCTCTCACTTTCCAAGATTTCGTTAAACAATCTAGTTAAAAACTCCACTGCCATTTCACCTAAACACCTCCATGCTTCCACAGATATGTCATCGGGACCAACAGACTTTCCGTTCTTCGTCCTCTTCATAGCTATCCTTACTTTCTCCTTGCTAATCCACTGCACTTCATGATTCACTATCCGCACATCATCCAACCTTCTCTCCCTCTCATTCTCTTCATTCATCAACCCCTCAAAGTACTCTTTCCATCTGCTCAACACACTCTCCTCACTTGTGAGTACATTTCCCTCATTATCCTTTATCACCCTACCTGCTGCACATCTTTGCTAGCTCAGTCCCTCTGTCTAGCCAATCGGTACAGGTCCTTTTCTCCCAACTTAGTGTCCAACCTTTTATACAACTCTTCATACGCCTTATCCTTAGCCTTCGCCACCTCTCTCTTTGCCATGCACCTCATCTCCTTATACTCGTCTACTTTCTTCATCTCCGTGACAATCCCTCTTCTTCTTCACCAAACTCTTTCTCTGCATACTCTCCTGTACTTCTTCATTCCACCACCAGGTCTCCTTGTCCTCCTTCCTCTTTCCAGATGTCACACCAAGCACCTTTCTAGCCATCTCTCTTACTAGCTCTGCTGTAGTTATCCAGCTATTCGGTAACTCTTCACTGCCACCCAGTGCCTGTCTTAACTCTTCCCTGAACATCACCTCACAATTACCCTTTTTCAATTTCCACCATTTGATCCTTGGTGCTGCCCTCACACTCATCCTCCTCTTCTTGATCACCAATGTCATCCTACAAGCCACCATCCTATGCTGCCTAACTACACTTTCCCCTGCCACCACTTTACAGTCTCCAATCTCCTTCAGACTGGCCCTTCTACATAAGATATAATCCACCTGTGTGCATCTTCCTCCACTCTTGTATGTCACCCTATGCTCCTCCCTCTTGTTAAAATACGTATTCATCACAGCCATGTCCATCATTTTCGCAAAATCCACCACCATCTGACCTTCTGCATTCCTTTAACATCATACCTACCCATCACTTCCTCATCCCCTCTGTTCCCTTCACCAACATGCCCATTGAAATCTGCTCCAATCACCAGTCTCTCACCCTTGGGTACAGTCATCACCACTTCATCCAACTCACTCCAAAATTTTTCTTTCTCATCCATTGCACACCCAACTTGTGGAGCATATGCACGAACAACATTCATCACTACACCATCCATTTCCAGCTTCATAAACATCACTCTATCCGACATTCTTTTCACCTCCAAAACACTCTTAGCATACTGTTCCTTCAGGATAATGCCTATGCCATTTCTCCTCCCATCCACACCATGATAAAACAATTTGAAACCACCCCGATACACCTAGCCTTGCTCCCCTTCCATCTGGTCTCTTGCACGCACAATATACCAACCTTCCTTCGGTCCATCATATCAGCTAGCTCTCTCCATATACCAGTCATACTGCCAACATTCAAAGTTCTGACCCTCACTATCACAATCCTAGCCTTTACCTGCCTTCCGGCATGCCTTCCCCCTATTCTCCTCCTTCGGCCAACAGTAGCCCAATTTCTGCCAGCACCCTGTTGGCCAAACAGTACTAGTAGCGGTCTTTGTTAATCTGGGCCTCGACCGATCTGATATGTATTTCTGTATTGTTTTCTGAATGTATGATTTGGCAAAATTTTATACCGGATGCCCTTCCTGATGCAACCCTTCCCATTTATCCGGGCTTGGGACCGGCACAAAGAAATGCATTGACTTGTGCATCCCCAGTGGCTGGGTTGTTGTAACCCGTATCAAAAAGCAAAAATAAGGAAATGTTTACAGATCAAGATTCCACATAAAAGAATGTTCTTCAATTCTGCTGTTTTAACCCATGATATGGAAATTAACATAATTTAATATAATTAGCAACTGCAAAAGTAATAATTATTTCCAGGAATTGTATATACTGAGGTACAGCATTATAAAATATAATAGGACTACTGATAAATTAGTCAGAAACAGTGAATGCTTTCCCATTTTTCCAGGAAAAATACTAGTAAATCCTGAATGTAGACACACACAGTACTGAAAAACATGGAATTTTCAAGGAATTTGATATTTATGCCAGAAGAGTCAGTCATCACATCAAGCACTTCTTCTCATATGTACTAAATTAATATACAGCCAGTTTGCTTTACTATTCAATACATTTTGATCTTGCATAAATACATATATATATATATATATATATATATATATATATATATATATATATATATATATATATATATATATATATATATATATATATATACAAACGTGTGTGTGTGTGTGTGTGTGTGTGTGTGTGTGTGTGTGTGTGTGTGTGTGTGTGGGTCTACGCTGAATGATCGAAATTTCAAAACTTCGAATGTCATATGGCCGGGACCATATTATCGAAGTTTTAAAACTTCAAACATGCCAGCCCGGCTGCACCCACCACATCCCCCCTATTTAAATATACCAACTCCGAGATCACACTACAGAGAGGAAAAGGGAATATTCCCAGTCCACACTGTATGGAGATCTCAGTTTACATGTTTGAAGCTTTAAAACTTCGATCATATGGTTTAGGCCATATGAGATTCGAAGTTCTGAAACTTCGATCACCTAAATTGGACCTCTATATATATACATATATATATATACATACATATATATATATATATATATATATATATATATATATATATATACATATATATAGACATCCATTGGTCAATGGTTTGATTCCCACAGCCTCCATTGCCTAATTGTGCAACTCTGAGCAAGTCACTTAACCAGACAATGCTCACAGGGCGAGTGTCAAACAGGTCTATGGAGATTGGTGCTCCACCCTTGCAACAAATAAAAATAATATAAATAAAATACATAAAAACAGACACACACGTGTGTATAATATATATATATACACAAACTTAGAATCCAAAAACCAAAGCGAGCAGGAAAAATGTAGAAAAGTCAGTTTAATATTGTAAGCGCTTTCGGAAAAAGACTGTGCTTTTCCTTCTTCAGACCTAGAACACTCACATTCAAATGCTTATAAAAGAAACAGCAGATATCAATTAGTTAATTAGTTAAGATAAAAGGTCAAATTTTAAAGAAACAGACTCTGTTGTTTACACTTTTCCAAAAAGTTGCAGCCAAAAACAGTGCTATACAGTCCTGCTGAACAACCCTTGGATGTCAGGAATCCATGCCAACCTACATTCATACATTTTAAATACAAATCTAAAATACCAGTTAGTTAATTTTTAACAAATAAATGTACAACTAACATAACTATTTTAAAAACAGAGATAAATATATGTATTAAATACAAGAGGAAAATCCCAAATGAAAAACAAGAAACAAATTCCATTTTCTGACTTCATCTTTTTAAAGCCAAAAGCCTTAAGAAACATTTGATCGAAACTGTTTCATTCAGACCTGGGGGCAAGTATGCTGCAGTGGAAATTTGCCATCTTAGTTCTTCAATTTCTAGATTAATTTGCCAAGGGCCACCTCTCACATCTGTACTTATATGTTTTAAAACTGAAAACTTAAAGGAGTGGTCCGGAAAATCAGCTATGTGCCTAGCCAATGCATTAGTTGTGTCCTTCCTGCTAATAGCATACATATGTTCATAAATGCGTTGTCTTAGCTTTCTCTCGGTCTTACCGATATAGAAAGCTTTACAGCCTTGGTAACAAGCGCAATACACCACTCCCTTAGTGTCACATGAAAATTTGCCCTTGATTTTATATGGCCTGTCCCTGATGTTAAATTGGTAATTCATGTTTAAATGTTTACATTGTTGACACCTTCCACATTTAAACATATATACACACACACACACACACACACACACACACACACACACACACACACACACACACACACATATATATATATATATATATATATATATATATATATATACACACACACACACACACACACACACACACACACACATATATACACACACACACACACACACACACACACACACACACACACACACACACACACACACATATATATATATATATATAGAGAGAGAGAGAGACAGAGTGAGAGAGAGAGAGAGACTGATATATTATAATGAAATCACAGTGATGACTGAAAATTATATTTGAAAATCATAGTATAATTTTTGGACTTCATTCTATGGAAACAGAATTTCATTTTTGAAGTCAGTGAATCAGATTCTCTGGTCAGAAATAATATTTTAATGTGACTAAGTGTCGCACTTAGTTTACTACCTATTGAAGAGCTACTAAAAACAAAACATGACCATTTAGCTAATGTTTTAAGGGTCTGTAACTCATACATGGAATATTTTACTCTCCTATTTTATCTCACTTAAAGGTAGACAATATATTTAAAGTGTGTAAGCACAGTTCTTGTTGATAATGTAACTGTTATATACACAGGGCCAGGATACCTTCAGTTTCCTGTCTAATTACTGTCAGTGACTGGGAAGTAATATGACAGATTCTGTTATGATAATGGCTGATTTAGTCTGTCTAATAAATGTATGAAGTAATGCTTGTAGATTAAGATTTATTTAATAATGATATAAGGCCGCACATGCAGCATGCAACAAACATATTTTCAGTACATTAATGGGAAGCTGCAAATGAATTAATCTATACTTATAAAGAACAGGACTTCTCACCATATTTTACTAATTCACTTATCAAAAAACTAGGAATTAAAACAATGATCTGTTTCCCTGCGTTGGTTTCCTACTCTAGAAAAATGGCAAACATGTTTTTAACAATTGAAAATGCAAGCTACGGGAACAATTTATTATAAACTTTTTTCAGATCAATATGAGGGTAACTATATTCGTCCAGATGTATGAGTAAGATACAATTAATTATCTGCTATATGAATTACAATAATTGAATGCTAACCTTTATAATACAGATGTTTAATGTCAAACCTGCATTATTTGCTGACCACATTCTTAATATTAGTTGTAGCATTGATATAATGCTTCCCTACATAACAAAAGTATGTTAATTTTTAAATAATATTACACTGTATAATTTGGTAGACGACTGGTGTCACTGTATTATCTGTCTGCAGATAAAATGTAAGCCCATTTTGTAGGGTGATTACATTTCTGTATTATTAAGTTATTAAAACCATGTTGTAAATTAGTAATTGCAGACCATTACCTTACAGGTGTTCTTTATAGTATGGCTAATTATAGCTTAATATATTAATTGCAAAAATGTCTTACATTGACATTAAAGAAATGCCATACCCTGCAATTTATTATATCAGTTTTAATGAAATGCTCAGCACTAGATTATTCATAATGTTATAGGCTATAAGCTAATAATTAATGTACACTTGCTACTGACATTGGGCCAAACAGTGAGGATACTGCGGAGATTATGTCACGTTTCATATCTTCCTGCCTTGCACTGGTTACATGAGTTTCAGAAAAGAAAGAATAAACAAAAAAATAATATACTAACAAAATAAAATAATTTAAAATACATACTCATATTTGTCAAGTCACATTTACTGCTGTGCATAACATATTCCATAAGCTAAAATAAAGGAAGATTTGTCAAATGCACAAATTAAAAATATTATTAATTACACACATTATTTTATGCTCCTAACTTATCTTTAACATTCCACAGGAGCCAAGAATATTCAAAAGTACTAACACATAATAGTTAATATTTATACCAGTAGGGGAAATACTTGCTAGAAGGTATAACAACAATAAAAGATACATATCAGAACTATCCTGCTACAGCGTACGTCATTCAATAACCTATAGGTATTAAACTTTGGTGAACATAGCAGAACTATCTTGTTATAGCATATGTCATTCAATGACCTATACATATTAAACAGTGGTGAACATATCAGAACTATCCTGCTACAGCGTATGTCATTCAATAACCTATACTTATTAAACTTTGGTGAACATATCAGAAATATCCTGCTACAGCGTACGTCATTCAATAACCTATAGGTATTAAACGTTGGTGAACATAACAGAACTATCTTGCTATAGCATATGACATTCAATAACCTATACAAATTAAACATTGGTGAACATATCTGAACTATTCTGCTACGGCGTACATCATTCAATAACCTATACATATTAAACTTTGGTGAACATATCAGAGCTATCCTGCTACAGCGTACGTCAATTAATAACCTATACATATTAAACAGTGGTGAACATATCAGAACTATCCTGCTACAGCATACGTCATTCAATAACCTATACATATTAAACATTGGTGAACAGATCAGAACTATCCTGCTACAGCATATGTCATTCAATAACCTATAGGTATTAAACTTTGGTGATCACATCAGAACTATCCTGCTACAGAGTATGTCATTCAATAACCTATACAAATTAAACATTGGTGAACAGATCAGAACTATCCTGCTACAGCATATGTCATTCAATAACCTATACATATTAAACATTGATGAACATATCAGAACTATCCTGCTACAGCATACATCATTCAATAACCTATACATATTAAATATTGGTGAATGTATCAGAACTATCCTGCTACAGCATACATCATTCAATAACCTATACATATTAAATATTGGTGAATGTATCAGAACTATCCTGCTACAGCGTACGTCATTCAATAACCTATACATATTAAACAATGGTGAACAGAAGAGTCGATGCTCACAGAAGGGTTGCTCATTCGTGAAATATCTGCCTTGGAGATGCAGGGTCCAGGGTTTACTTCTGACCTGCTGCCAACACCTATGATACTTTGTGTGTTCTTCTCATCTCTGTGGATGTTTCCTATGAAGAGTCCAGCTTTCTTCCACCTCCAAAACATATAGCTGTTGACCGTATATAGTATGTGCTGTCTATATATATGTTCTATGTACCCTCGTGATATAGCTTGTGGCTGGAAGGCCCCAGGAAGGATGGTGTCGGTAAACTATTTAAAAAAAATGTAAATTAAAAATTCTAGTTATAATTGGTATAAAGTTAGAGCAGGGTTATGAAACTAGCCCTTTGGGGAATATCTATATTCAATACAGAAGTATATGATTACACTGAAACAATGGAAATGTGCTTTTAGCCTATGAATCTTTGAGGTCATATGCTTCAGAAAGGGATTCTGTTAAGACAAACAACACCCCCCCTCTCCCATTTCTGCTATGCCAAAATTCATACTGGATACAATTAACATAATTTCATATTTGACAGTTATTTGGTTACAAATACTTAGAATTATTATCCTGAAGTTCTTGGTTATCTATTTATTCATGCCATGTAAAGATATAATAATACATGTAAACATGGAGGGTTCATGCATCCATAGTTCAAACTGTGCATTTGTTTTCCTTTGTGAATGTTATTGCAGAGTTAGAGATCTGAGAAATATTCCACAAACTTTAAAATTATTTTTAAGTGTTAATGTGTTAACTATCGCTTTACTGAATATTACTTTATTTTTTTAACTCTTCCCTATTAAAGGATTCTTAAAATGCTATTAATCTTTTCTTATACCCACAATACTAACAAGAACATGTCTTTAACAAATGCTCCCTTGCACATTAATAAAGTATTGTGTACAAATGTTTTATCTGTGGGCTGTCAAACTTTTTCTGTTTTGTAGGCACTGTAACAGTTATCTGTACTGCATACTTCATTGAGTTAAACACTAGATATATTGATGAGAAGATCTTGACTACTCTAGCGTAAATCCTCACTTAGATGATCAGAACGTCAATGACCTATGAAGGAAATGTTATCATTAAAACAGCTTTGCTTGAGGAAATAATGTGCATATCATTTATTTATTAACATTTTTACCAGGAAAGTGATTAGGTAATTGTACCCATTGTCATACAACCACAGTAAGAAACATACACTTATGTGGCAATTCACACCATATTACAGTATAAAATATATAGACAAAAACATTACTTTAGATTTCATTACATATACCGCAAGAACAGCATAATATATACAATGACATTTAAGTGATAGAACATATAATTTATATATGAAGAAAGCTACTTACAGTCATAACAAAGTAATGCTGTGGGCTACAGATAATGGAGATTACACATTCCTGTCAGAAGAGGATATGGACTAATGTTTCATGAGAAAGAATATAATCAGTGTGACAATGTTATGCATACAGGTCCACAGGCAAGTACTAGGCTAGGTGCCCTTGTAGGCCATTTTAAGCCTAGCAAATTTCTCTTTTTGTGCTCAAAAAAAGCATATTCCACTTGGTTAGAGATTAGCCTTAGCAATCCCGTGGTCAATAATTATATATTACCCCTAATGAGAATAACCGGGATTGTACCATGAATAATTTGAGGGGACCTATCCATGAGATAAAGCATTTAGAAGCTGCATCTGTCTATTAACAGTACAAGAGTTAGTCCTGGAGCAAATCCTCTGCTTCTTATCTGTATATCTAAGTTATGCCTTAAAATGGACAGGGATAAACTTTGTTTTATGTGGATGGGGAGTCTGTTCCACAGCAATGGTATTCTCTTTGAGATATTCCTGTCCTTCCATTCTGTTGATGTTGTGGAAGAGACATGATCCCTAGACAAAGTATTTCAGATGCATATGAATTTCTGATGTGCAGTAAATCCATCAGTAATGGGCATACCTTGTATGCCAGACACAGCTCACCTCTTAGCACTCTATTAGATACACAGTATAGTGACAGGACTTGGAGTTGGTCCATGTAGGACATGGTCTTTAAGCTTTGTATCCTTTTAGTAAGGTATCTCTGTGTGCCTTCCAGTTGGTGCATGTGTCTGGACAGATACATGCCAAAGGGTGCATTATATTCAGTGACTGGCTTAATGCTGGCTGAGTAAAGGGGAACAATGAGATCCCTAAATCTAGACACAAACCTTTTGATTATAAGCTGTGCAGTATAGATGCTCTTTCTTGGAACAAAAGACACATGTTGGTCAAAAGTTAAGTCACTGTCCACATAAGGTCCCAAATCCTGAACAACTGGGTCATCTCTTAGGGGCATATTGTTAATGTGGCGGTTCTCTGGGGTACTGGGGTAGATGACTTTGCAAAGGAGACAAGAATACATTTTTCTGGCATTTAGTTTCAGTCCATGATTTTGGCACCACTCATTTTTAGACAAACCTTCCTGCAGGATGGCTAAGTCATTTGTGGATTCAGTGACAGCTCCTAGCTGGCAGTCATCTGCAAACTTAGTCAGCCAGAGCCCTTTGATACTGGCTTTTACCTGAGAAAAGTAAATGCCAAACAGGAGAGGTCCTAGCACAAAACCATAGAGGATTCCAGTGGTGACTGTTCTCTTTATGGAAGTAACTTCCTGTAGTTTCATTATCACAGTCCTATCTGTGAGACAGTTGGTATTCCAGCAAGTGACAAAGGGATTTGTTCTCAATTTATTTAACTTTTCTACTATGCCTGAATGGGGAACTGTATCAAAAGCTTTTGCCAGGTTGAGGTATGTGGTGTGCACCATTTATTTTTCAGCCATTGCTTTGGTGACCTTTTCATAAAATTCCAGAAGGATGAGTAAGCATATGACCTGCCCTTGATAAATTCCATCTGATACTGGTCTAGTGTTTGGAGGTTCCCCATGTCCTGATTGATTAATTCCATGCTAAGCCTTTCCATGACTTTGCATACGAGGTTGGCCAGATTTATGGGTCTGTAATTTCCTGGGTCTGTGGAAGGTCCACCTTTATGCGGGGGAACAACTCTAGCTGTTCTCCATTCACTCAGTACAAAACCTGTATGGAAGTTGAGATTTAATAGTGTTGTTTGAGGTGTGGCTAAATTGTGCTTTATGCTGTTTAAGATGTATCCAGCGATAGTGTCAGCACCCATTGATGCAGTATTTTTAGTGTTTGCTAAGACCGAAGTGATAGCTGGAGGTGAGCCAGTTTCAGGTATATCATGGGGGGTAGATGGAGAGAAGAGAGGGCTAAGGTTTGAACTAAATTCATCAGCCAGTAGGTTCACTGCATCTTCAGCTTCAGTGTACGTAACTTCATTCACAATCAGCTCAACAGATTGCTGTGTTGTGCTTTTGAGATTAAAAACATAAGTAAAAATATGCCTTGCCTTTGGCTTGGGTAGCCAATTTTTTAGCCTCACAATTGGCTATGATGGATTTTATTAAGCTCCTGAGTTGTTTGTGTTTGTTTTTATGTTACACATAAAAAGTAAAAGCTATACATTAGAACTGCACAGAAGAAAAAAAAACAGAACTGTAGTAATTTGGTTTATCATGTTAAATAAGAGAGCTACTAAGGATATACAAAAGAAAGAGTCATTCAATAAAAAGTCAGACGTGAGTTAGAAAGAGTAACTATTATGGTTAAAAGGAGACAGCAGAGAAAGGGCAAAGTGTTACAGTATTAGATGCCAGACTAAACATCACAAGCATTTATAATTTGCAGTTAACATTAAAATCCTTATACGTAGACAGCATTGTACCTTATGATGTTGCCATTTCTTTGCTACCAATGTTAGATGGCAATTTGGTAGCTTTCCACAGATCGGTTAATTGGGTCTGGCATCTCATATTTCCCTTTAATTCAACATATTTACTCTAACCTAAGTTTTAGGACTGATTCGTAGATAACATAATATGATATGAGTCTCTTCTGTGCAATTCATGGTAGCCATGCTTGATCCAGGTTAAACATTTATTCAAGATGCAAATTTACTCAATGAACCTCAATGGGCTTTACAAATCTAGTTATATTTTCTTTCCCTAAAATATATAAGCATTGTACAGAAATCTTGGGCTTAGTTAATTGTTTTTAATTAATTGGATTCATTTACTGATGTCAGTATTTATAGAAGTGTTTTATGCATTTTAAATTGTTCCAAAGAAGCCTGGGTGTGTTCTGGGTGAAAGCGCTTAACTGTTGTGATATTGTGTCACATTGTGTTACTTATTGGAATTAAAAACATTTTTTGGGGGTCTGCTGTCCAGCCTTACCATGGGAGCTCCTTGGGTTTTGGTTTATCACATGTCCTCAGTGATAAAATAATAGCTATACAAAAGGACATTACTATGGAAATATTTTAGTTCTATAACAAGTGTACTATAGCCTAATGCTTGGAATCATCCTTTCATAAATATTTCAATAAAGGATGTTTCAATAAAAGATATTCCATTTTTAACTCAACTGTGGACTATCTATTATTTTCTCTTTCATTGTGTTGTAGCATGTATTTTACAATTATATTTTACAGTTCGATTTTTATTAAGTGAACTAAGTGCAGAACATAATTTAGGAAGTGAACATCACAACCACCACACTGCAAAGTTTCTCTTGGTTTGTTTTGGACCCAGTATAGGTTTCATTCTCGGTTTTTCAGAGACTTCGAGGGATACCACTGATTTCTCTTTTTGCTTTCATAAATATTTTCTACAATTACCCAATTACTTTGTGGATTAGCCAATATCATTTACACAAGACTAGTCATAACCAAGAATTTGTTTTAGAAATGTACATTAAACAATTTGTTTTATTTTTATATTCGTTACTCTTTGTTAATTGAGTTAGTCCCACTAGGCCAATGTCCTCTCTTCAGGGGAGACCAAAGGTGGCATTAATACTGACTAGGGGATATTTGAGCAGAGCACTGGGAAACTTCCTTTACTCTATACTGGTAAGTACTATGGGAACTTTTACATCAACCTGAGCTTCCACTAACTCAGACAGATGGGGCCTTAGTTTAACATTTTAGCCAAAGGATGACACACACAGGACTGCAGCACCTCCCTTAAGCTGCACTAGTGTCATTATTGGGAAATTAATCCAAGTACCTGGTGTGAGAATAGAACCCAAAGCCTTCTGATTTCCAGCACCAAAGACAAGTGTCTGACCTGTTGAGCTACTGACACTGACTTTTCTTAGTTATTACTCTATTCTTTTCAACAAACAGGCTATTTTGTTGGAGGAAGATGGTTATGATATTAAGTGTTGCAATATATAAATAAAACATTTTTCTTTTGAATTACTGGAAGTCGAGAATAATTAATTAAAAAAACTCCATTCATTCAGGTTGTGCCTTTGTCATACTGTTCATATTTTCCCACGTTATGTTCTTATGATGGAGTTAACATTCACTGTCTATATGATGCAACAGAAAATGAGACAAACAATAAAGAAAATGCAAAAGATCTCAAACATCCAAGCAGAAACAAGTTCAGGTATAAATGAAATTGGATAAATATTAAATTAAATTTCTCTGTATACAATCAGAAGGAAGGAAAGGTGCTTTACAAGAACAATGACATTACATGGGTGGAGCTTTCCTTTAAGATAGCCAAAGAGAACACTGCAGAACACTGATGGCGCATTCCAAAGAAAACAATTTTAATAGAGTTTGTAATATTTTATAATTGAGATAACCCCCCTTAATACTATTTAAATACATTTTCAAATAACTGGAAAGAATCATTTTAAAATTGGCATTAATAATTGTAGGCTGATGAAAGCTATAGGAGTAGCCAATTTTTCAGAAGCTAACTTTCAAATTGAAAAAATTCAGAGCAATCCAAGATTATGCTAAACTGAACATGCATTGCAACAAACTATGCTGTATCTTACCTCTGGCCTCTTAGAAGGAAACCTATCACCTTTTATGCATAAAGAACACTATGTCCCATCTTCTCCTATTCATTTGTCTGTTTACCTGCATGACCCTCTCATTCCAACCAGTTAATCACTTTATTTTCCTCTCTGCATATTATATTCTAACCTATCTTTCATCTTGTAACAAATTTTGTCTTCACATCATTAAAATTTCTTATCACCTCCTAAATGACAAATTTTGTCTGCGAGCCTATACTTTTATCATCATTCACTTTATCTATTAGCACTTCTTTTGCTAACCTTCTGCAGTAGTTTCAGACTGTTCTTCATTGGTCATTGTCCCCTACAGCAAACACACACACACACACACACACACACACACACACACACACACACACACACACACACACACACACACACAATCTCGACTCTCCTTTCATCTTCCTACTGTAATTCTATTCTCCTCTTCCTGTCTTTTCTTGTACTTATGACTAGCTCCCTTCCTCTTTATATATTTCAATTTCGATAGCTTATCTCTCTACCCTTGCATTTAATAAATCTGTAATTTTATGGGAGGACTTCATTTGTAGCTGCCTCAGTTATATAATTTCCAGTGCCTTTGGTACAAACAGCTTACCTTCATTGTCCTTCTGTTTTTGTTAAAAATCAGTAAAGTGCTACATATCTGCCTATTTCTCCGACTTTCTCTTAGCTTGTCATTTCATGGAAATCCCATAGTACTGTTTACCATACTAATCAGAAATACATGACTACAGATATTATCAGTTATTGCCATGGAAGAACCATACAATCCTTCCTTATTTTTGTACCTTGTAAATGCACATTATTCAGAGTGCATGAAAAATTAATGCCATTAGTGCACTCTACTTTTGTTAGATCACTTACTTTAATGTTTTGTTAATTCACTAATCCTGAACTAATGCATCTTTCAGTTTTACTCCCTGACATTACAATGTCTTAATCCAGTGATCCACTAGCAATTCATACAATTAATATATCTGAATACCAGGGCATTTTGATTTAATGTTAAATTGTATAATGCTAGTTACCAGTGCCATTTAGGAACCAGTACATAAACTTATGATATCTGGATCTTAACCTATTAGAACATTATATGGAATTACTGTTATTGGATATTTTCACCTCAGATATCTCCCGTAAATGGGAGTTTCACCATTGGGATAACCACAGTCAAAATAAATAAATAAGTGAATAAATAAACAAATGCATCTGTGATACACAAATATTGGAAAACAAAATTCGATGTTACAATCAATACAGCAGACTGCAGAATATACTGAATAAATCATATCTACTAAAGCATTTGGGGCTGTGAAGGGATATCTTCTATAAGACGGCAGCCCTTAAATGACCTGCAGAGGACTTCAGTACTTCTGTTGGATACATTTCTAGGAGAAAGGATGGACAGATAAAGACAGAGAACAAATGAGGCACAAAACAGTCTGGATCTCGACAAATGCTACACGAAAAAAATGACCAGAAAAACTCCATATGAACTGTACACAGCATAGGAAAAGCATGTTATAGAGCACAAGACAGGGACTATTTGATGTGGGGCAGTGAAGGTAAAGGGCACTGGGCAGGAAGAATAGAATGTGAGGCAGTGAAGGTATAGGGCACAGGACAGGGACTATAGGATGTGGAGTACTGAAGGTATAGAGCACAGAACAGGGACTATAGGATGTGAGGTACTGAAGGTATAGGGCACAGGGCAGGGACTATAGGATGTGAGGTACTGAAGGTATAGTGCACAGGACAGGGACTATAGGATGTGGAGTACTGAAGGTATAGGGCACAGGACAGGGACTATAGGATGTGAGGTACTGAAGGTATAGAGCACAGAACAGGGACTATAGGATGTGAGGTACTGAAGGTATAGGGCACAGGGCAGGGACTATAGGATGTGAGGTACTGAAGGTATAGGGCACAGGGCAGGGACTATAGGATGTGAGGTACTGAAGGTATAGGGCACAGGACAGGGACTATAGGATGTGGGGCAGTGAAGGTATAAGACACAGGGCAGGGACTACAGGATGTGAGGTACTGAAGGTATAGGGCACAAAGCAGGGACTTTAGGATGTGAGGTACTGAAGGTATAAGGCACAGAGCAGGGACTATAGGATGTGGGGCAGTGAAGGTATAGGGCACAGGAAAGGAAACTATAGGATGTGGGGCAGTGAAGGTATAGGGCACAGGAAAGGAAACTATAGGATGTGGGGCAGTGAAGGTAAAGGGCACAGGACAGGGGCTATAGGATGTAGGGCAGTGAATGTATAGGGCACAGGACAGGGACTATAGGATGTGGGGTAGTGAAAGTTTAGGGCACAGGACATGGACTATAAGATGTGATGCACTGAAGGTATACATGCAAAGGACAGGCACTATAGGATGTGATGCACTTAAGGTATAGGGCACAGGACAGGGACTATTGGATGTGATGCAGTGAATGTATAAGGCACAGGACAGGGACTACAGGATGGCATGCACTGAAGGTATAGGGCACAGGTCAGGAACTATAGGTTGTGGGGCAGTGAAGGTATAGGGCACATAACAGGGACTATATGATGTGGGGAAGTAAAAGTTTAGGGCACAGGACAGGGATGATTGGATGTAATGCAGTGAGGATATAAGGCACAGGACAGGGACCATAAGATGTGATGCACTGAAGGTAAAAGGCACAGGACAGGGACTATAGGATGTTAAGCACTGATGTCATAGGGCGCAGTACAGGGACTATAGGATGTGATGCACTGAAGGTATTGGGCACAGGTCAGGGACTATAGGATGTGATGCACTGAAGGTATAGGGCACAGGACAGGGACTATTGGATGTGATGCAGTGAAGGTATAAGGCACAGAAAAGGGACTATAGGATGTGGTGCACTGAAGGTATAGGGCACAGGACAGGGATTATAGGATGTGATGCACTGAAGGTAAAGGGCACAGGACATGGATTATAGCATGTGAGGCACTGATGGCATAGTGCAAAGGTCCGGGACTATAGAATGTGATGCAGTGAAGGTATAGGGCACAGGGGAGGGACTATAGGATGTGATGCACTGAAGGTATTTGGCACAGGACAGGGACTATAGGATGTGATTTACTGAAGGTATAGGGCACAGGACAGGGACTATAGGATGTGATGCAGTGAAGGTATAGGGCACAGTACAGGGACTATAGGATGTTGGGCAGTGAAGGTATAGGGCACAGTACAGGGACTATAGGATGTTGGGCAGTGAAGGTATAGGGCACAGGACAGGGACTATAGGATGTGGAGCAGTGAAGGTATAGGGCACAGGGCAGGGACTATAGGATGTGGAGCAGTGAAGGTATAGGGCACAGGGTAGGGACTACAGGATGTGAGGTACTGAAGGTATAGGACACAGGGCAGGGACTATAGGATGTGAGGTACTGAAGGTATAGGTCACAGGGAAGGGACTTTTGGGTGTGGGTCAGAGAAGGTATAGGGCAGAGGACAGGGACTATAGAATGTGGGTCAATGAAGGTATAAGGCACAGGACAAGAACTATAGGATGTGTGGTACTGAAGGTATAAGGCACAGGACAAGGACTATAGGATGTGAGGTACTGAAGGTATAGGGTACAGGTCAGTGACTATAGTATGTGATGCACTGAAGGTAAAGAGCACATGACAGTGACTATAGGATGTCAGGCACTGAAGGTATAGGACACAGGACAGGGACTATAAGATGTGAGGTACTGAAGGTATAGGTCACAGGGAAGGGACTTTTGGATGTGGGTCAGTGAAGGTATAGGGCACAGGACAGGGACTATAGAATGTGGGTCAATGAAGGTATAAGGGAGAGGACAAGAACTATAGGATGTGAGGTACTGAAGGTATAGGGAACAGGACAGTGTCTGTTGGATGTGGTGCAGTGACGATAAAACAGGACAGGGGCTATAGGATGTGAATTAGTGAAGGTATAAGGCACAGGACAGGGACTATTGGATATTTAGCAATGAAGGTAAATGGGACAGGACAGGGAACATAGGATGTGAACTACTGAAGGTACAGGGCAGAGGGCAGGGATTACTGGATGTGGGGCAGTGAAGGTAAATGGCACAGGATAGGGACTATAGGATGTGAGGCAGTGAAGGTATAGGGCACAGGGTAGGGACTACAGGATGTGATGTACTGAAGGTATAGGACACAGGGCAGGGACTATAGGATGTGAGGTATTGAAGGTATAAGGCACAGGACATGGACTATAGGATGTAGCTCAGTGAAGGTATAGGTCACAGGACCGGGACTAAAGGATTTGGGTCAGTGTAGGTATAAGGCACAGGACAGGGACTATAGTATATGAGGTACTGAAGGTATAGGGCTCAGGACAGGGACTATAGGATGTGAGGCAGTGAAGGTTTAGGGCCTAAGACAGGGACTAGAGGATGTGATGCAATAAAGGTATAGGGCACAGGACAGGTACTATAGAATGTGATGCACTGAAGGTTTAGGGCACAGAACAGGGACTATAGGATGTTGTGCAGTAAAGATAAAGGGCACAGGACAGGGACTATAGGATGTGGGGCAGTGAAGGTATAGGGCACAGGACAGAGACTATAGGATGTGGGGCACTGAAGGTTTAGGGCACAGGACAGGGACTATAGGATGTGGGGCAGTGAAGGTAAAGGGCACAGGACAGGGACTATAGGATGTGGGGCAGTGAAGGTATAGGGCACAGGACAGGGACTATAGGATGTGGGGCAGTGAAGGTATAAGGTACAGGACAGGGACTACAGGATGTGAGGTAATGAAGGTATAGGGCACAGGACAGGGACTATAGGATGTGGGGCATTGAAGGTACAGGGCACAGGGCAAGGACTTTAGGATGTGGGGGTGGTGAAGGTATAGGGCATAGGGTAGGGGCCATAGGATGTGCAGCAGAGAAGGTATAGGGCACAGGACAGGTGACTATAGGATGTGAGGTATTGAAGGTATAAGGCACAGGACATGGACTATAGGATTTGATGCACTGAAGGTATAGGGAACAGGGTACGGAATATTGGATGTGGGGCAGTGAAGGTAAATGGCACAGGACAGGGACTATAGGATGTGAGGCAGTGAAGGTAAAAGGCACAGAGCAGGAACTATAGGATGTGAGGCAGTGAAGGTATAGGGCACAGGACAGGGACTATAGGATGTGAGGTACTGAAGGTATAGGGCACAGGACAGGGACTATAGGATGTGAGGTACTGAAGGTATAGTGCACAGGACAGGGACTATAGGATGTGAGGTACTGAAGGTATAGGGCACAGGACAGGGACTATAGGATGTGAGGTACTGAAGGTATAGGGCACAGGGCAGGGACTATAGGATGTGAGGTACTGAAGGTATAGGGCACAGGGCAGGGACTATAGGATGTGTGGGCAGTAAATGTTTACGGCACAGGACAGGGACTACTGGATGTGATGCAGTGAAGGTATAGGGCACAGGACAGGGACTATAGGATTTGGGGCAGTGAAAGTATGGGGCACAGGGCAGAGACTTAAGGATGTGGGGCAGTGAAGGTAAAGGGCACAGAACAGGGACTATAAGATGTGGGGTAGTGAAGGTATAGGGCACAGGACAGGGACTACAGGATGTGAGGCAGTGAAGGTAAACTGCACAGGACAGGGACTAAAGGATGTAGCTCAGTGAAGGTATAGGTCACAGGACAGGGACTAAAGGATGTGGGTCAATGAAGGTATAAGGGAGATGACAAGAACTATAGGATGTGAGGTACTGAAGGTATAGGGAACAGGACAGTGTCTTTTGGATGTGGTGCAGTGACGATAAAACAGGACAGGGGCTATAGGATGTGAATTAGTGAAGGTATAAGGCAAAGGACAGGGACTATTGGATGTGGAGCAATGAAGGTAAATGGGACAGGACAGGGAACATTGGATGTGAACTACTGAAGGTATAGGGCAGAGGGCAGGGACTACTGGATGTGGGGCACTGAAGGTATATAGCACAGGACAGGGACTGTAGGGTGTGAGGCAGTGAAGGTAAAGGGCACAGGACAGGGACTATAGGATGTGATGCACTAAAGGTATAGGACACAGGGCAGGGACTATAGAATGTGAGGTACTGAAGGTATAAGGCACAGGGCATGGACTATAGGATGTAGCTCAATGAAGGTATAGGTCACAGGACAGGGACTAAAGGATGTGGGTCAGTGTAGGTATAAGGCACAGGACAGGGACTATAGTATATGAGGTACTGAAGGTATAGGGCTCAGGACAGTGACTATTGAATGTGGTGCAGTGAAGGTAAAAGGGACAGGAGAGGGACTATAGGATGTGAGGTACTGAAGGTATAGGGCACAGGGCTTGGACTATTGGATGTGGGACACTGAAGGTATATTGCACAGGACAGGGACTATAAGATGTGGGGCAGTGAAGGTAAAGGGCACAGGACAGGGGCTATAGGATGTAGGGCAGTGAAGTTATAGGGCACAGGACAGTGACTATAGGATGTGAGGTAATGAAGGTATAGGGCACAGGACAGGGACTATAGGATGTGGGGCAGTGAAGGTATAATTCAGAGGGCAGGGCTATAGGATGTGGGGCATTGACGGTACAGGGCACAGGGTGAGGACTTTCGGATGTGGGGCGGTGAAGGTATAGGGCATAGGGTAGGGACCAGAGGATGTGCAGCAGAGAAGGTATAGGGCACAGGACATGTGACTATAGGATGTGAGATATTGAAGGTATAAGGCACAGGACATGGACTATAGGATTTGATGCACTGAAGGTATAGGGAACAGGGTAGGGAATATTGGATGTGGGGCAGTGAAGGTAAACAGCACAGGACAGGGACTATTGGATGTGGGGCAATGAAGGTGAAGGGCACAGGGCAGGAACTATAGGATGTGAGGCAGTGAAGGTATAGGGCACAGGACAGGGACTATAGGATGTGAGGTACTGAAGGTATAGGGCACAGGACAGGGACTATAGGATGTGAGGTACTGAAGGTATAGTGCACAGGACAGGGACTATAGGATGTGAGGTACTGAAGGTATAGGGCACAGGGCAGGGACTATAGGATGTGAGGTACTGAAGGTATAGGGCACAGGGCAGGGACTATAGGATGTGTGGGCAGTAAATGTTTACGGCACAGGACAGGGACTACTGGATGTGATGCAGTGAAGGTATAGGGCACAGGACAGGGACTATAGGATGTGGGGCAGTGAAAGTATGGGGCACAGGGCAGAGACTTAAGGATGTGAGGCAGTGAAGGTAAACTGCACAGGACAGGGACTAAAGGATGTGATGCACTGAAACTATAGGGCACAGGACAGGTACTATAGAATGTGATGCACTGAAGGTTTAGGGCACAGGACAGGGACTATAGGATGTGGGGCAGTGAAGGTAAAGGGCACAGGGCAGGCACTATAGGATGTGGGGCAGTGAAGGTATAGGGCACAGGACAGGGACTATAGGATGTAAGGTACTGAAGGTATAGAGCACAGGGCAGGAACTATTGGATGTGGGTCAGTAAAGGTATAGGGCACAGGACAAGGACTATAGGATTTGAGGTACTGAAGGTGTAGCGCACAGGGCAGGGACTATTGGATGTGAGGCAATAAAGGTATAGTGCACAGGACAGGGACTATAGGATGTGGGGCAGTGAAGGTAAAGGGCACAAGGCAGGGACTATAGGATGTGGGGCAGTGAAGGTATAGGGTGCTGGAAAGGGGACTATAGGATGTGGGGCAGTGAAGGTAAAGGGCACAGGACAGAGGCTATAGGATGTAGGGCAGTGAAGGTATAGGGCACAGGGCAGGAACTATTGGATGTGGGTCAGTAAAGGTATAGGGCACAGGACAAGGACTATAGGATTTGAGGTACTGAAGGTGTAGCGCACAGGGCAGGGACTATTGGATGTGAGGCAATAAAGGTATAGTGCACAGGACAGGGACTATAGGATGTGGGGCAGTGAAGGTAAAGGGCACAGGGCAGGGACTATAGGATGTGGGGCAGTGAAGGTATAGGGCACAGGAAAGGGGACTATAGGATGTGGGGCAGTGAAGGTAAAGGGCACAGGACAGGGGCTATAGGATGTAGGGCAGTGAATGTATAGGGCACAGGACAGGGACTATAGGATGTGAGGTAATGAAGGTATAGGGCACAGGACAGGGACTATAGGATGTGGGGCAGTGAAGGTATAAGACACAGGGCAGGGACTATAGGATGTGGGGCATTGAAGGTACAGGGCACAGGGCAAGGACTTTAGGATGTGGGGCGGTGAAGGTATAGGGCATAGGGTAGGGGCCATAGGATGTGCAGCAGAGAAGGTATAGGGCACAGGACAGGTGACTATAGGATGTGAGGTATTGAAGGTATAAGGCACAGGACATGGACTATAGGATTTGATGCACTGAAGGTATAGGGAACAGGGTACGGAATATTGGATGTGGGGCAGTGAAGGTAAACGGCACAGGACAGGGACTAGTGGATGTGGGGCAATGAAGGTAAAGGGCACAGGATAGGGACTATAGGATGCAATGGATGCACTGAAGGTATAGGTCACAGGGTAGGGACTATTGGATGTAGGGCAGTGAAAGTAAAGGGCACAGGACAGGGACTATAGGATATGGGGCAGTGAAGGTAAAGGGCATATGACAGTGGAATATAGGATGTAGGGCAGTGAAGGTATACGGCACAGGGCAGGGACTATAAGATGTGAGGTACTGAAGGTATAAGGCACAGGATAGGGACTATAGGATGCAATGCACTGAAGGTATAGGGCACAGGAAAGGGACTATAGAATGTGATGCACTGAAGGTAAAAGGCACAGGACAGGGACTATAGGATGTGAGGCACTGAAGGTATAGGGCACAGGACAGGGACTATAGGATGTGAGGTACTGAAAGTATAGGCAACAGGGCAGGAACTATTGGATGTGGGTCAGTGAAGGTATAGGGCACAGGACAAGGACTATAGGATGTGAGGTACTGAAGGTGTAGTGCACAGGGCAGGGACTATAGGATGTGAGGCAATAAAGGTATAGGGCACAGGGCAGGGACTATTGGATGTGAGACACTGAAGGTATAGGGCACAGGGCAGGAACAAGAGGATGTGAGGCAGTGAATGTAAAGGGCACAGGACAGGGACTATAGGATGTGAGGCAGTGAATGTAAAGGGCACAGGACAGGGACTATAGGATGTGAGGCAGTGAATGTAAAGGGCACAGGACAGGGACTATAGGATGTGAGGCAGTGAATGTAAAGTGCACAGGACAGGGACTAGAGGATGTGAGGCAGTGAAGCTATAAGGCAAAGGGCAGGGACTAGAGGATGTGAGGCAGGGAAGGTATAGGGCACAGGGCAGGGACTATAGGATGTGGGTGATTGAATGTATAAGGCACAGGATAGGGACTATAGGATGTGAGGCAGTGAAGGTAAAGGGCACAGGACAGGGACTAGAGGATGTGATGCACTGAAGGTATAGGGCACATGACAGGGACTATAGGATGTTGGGAAGTGAAGGTATAGGGCACAGGGTGAGGACTATAGGAAGTGAGGCAATGAAGGTAAAGGGCACAGGCCAGGTACTACAAGATGTGGGGCAGTGAAGGTATAGGTCACAGGACTGGCACTACAGGATGTGAGGTACTGAAGGTATAGGGCACAAAGCAGGGGCTATAGGATGTGAGGTACTGAAGATATAGGGCACAGGGCAGGGTTTATAGGATGTGGGGCAGTGAAGGTATAGGGCTTAGGACAGGCGAATATAGGATGTGGGACAGTGAAGGTAAAGGGCACAGGACAGGGACTATATGATGTGAGGTACTGAAGGTATAGGACACAGGACAGGAACTATAGGATGTAAGGTACTGAAGGTATAGGGCACAGGACAGGAACTATAGGATGTGAGGTACTGAAAATATAGGGCATAGGACAGGGATTATAGGATGTGGGGGACTGAAGGTATACGTCACAGGACAGGGACTATAGGATGTGGGCATTGAAGGTACAGGGCACAGAGTATGGACTATAGGATGTGGAGCAGTGAAGGTATAGGACATAGGGTAGGGACCATAGGATGTGCAGCAGTGAAGGTATAGGGCACAGGACAAGGAACTATAGGATGTGATGAACTGAAGGTATAGGTCACAGGGAAGGGACTATTGGATATGGGGCAGTGAAGGTAAAGGGCACAGGAGAAGGACTATTGGATGTGGGGCAGTGAAGGTAAAGGACGCAGGGCAGGGACTATAGCATATGGGGCACTGAAGGTAAAGGGCATAGGACAAGGGAATATAGGATATGGGGCAGTAAAGGTATACGGCATGGGGCTGGGACCATAGAATGTGAGGTACTGAAGGTATAGGGCACAGGATAGGGACTGTAGGATGCAATGCACTGAAGGTATACAGCACAGGACAGGGAGTATAGAATGTGGTGCACTGAAGGTAAAAGGCACAGGACAGGAACTATAGGATGTAAGGCACTGAAGGTATAGGGAACAGGACAGGAACTATAGGATGTGGGTCAGTGAAGGTATAGGCACAGGAAAAGGACTATAGGATGTGAGGTACTGATGTTATAGGACACAGGGCAGGGACTATAGGATGTGAGGCACTAAAGGTACAGGACATAGGGTAGGGACTATAGTATGTGAGGTACTGAAGGTATAGTGCACAGGACAGGGACTACTGGATGGTGCGCAGTGAAGATAAAGTGCCCAGGGCAGGGACTATAGGATGTGCGGCAGTGAAGGTATAGGGCACAAGGCAGGGACTATAGGATGTGAGTTATTGAAGGTATAGTGCACAGAACAAGGACTATAGGATGTGGAGCACTGAAGGTATATGGCACAGGGCAGGGACTATAGGATGTGAAGTACTAATGGTATAGGGCACTGGACAGGGTCTATTGGATGTAAGTTACTAAAGGTATATGGCACAGGACAGGGACTACTGGATGTGGCACAGGGAAGATAAAGTGCCCAGAGCAGGGACTATAGGATGTGCAGCCATGAAGGTATAGGGCACAGGATAGGGACTATAGGATGTGGGGCAGTGAAGGTAGAGGGCATAGGGCATGGACTATAAAATGTGAGGTACTGAAGGTATAGTGCACAGGAAAGGGACTATAGGATGTGTGGCAGTGAATGTATAGTGCACAGGGCAGGGACTATAGGATGTGGGGCACTGAAGGTATAGGGCAAAGGGCAGAGATGACAGAATTTGGGCAGTGAAAGTATAGGGCACAGGACAGGGACTATAGGATGTGAGGTACTGAAGGTATAGGGCACAGGACAGGGACTATAGGATGTGGGGCAGTGAAGTTATAGGGCACAGGACAGGGGACTATAGGATGTTGGGAGTGAAGGTATAGGGCAGAGGGCAGGGGCTATAGGATGTGAGGTACTGAAGGTATAAGACACAGGGCAGGGACTACTGGATCTCAGGTACTGAAGGTTTAGGGCACAGGGCAGGGACTATAGGATATCAGGTACTATAAGTTTAGGATGTGGGGCAGTGAAGGTATAGGGCACAGGACAGGGACTATATGATGTGCAGCAGTTAAGGTATAGAGCACAGGACAGGTGACTATAGGTATTGAGGAACTGAAAGTATAGGGTACAGGACAGGGACTATAGGATGTGATGCACTGAAGGTATAGGGCACAGGTCAGGAACTATAGGATGTGATGCAATTAAGGTATTGGGCACAGGACAGGGACGATTGGATGTAATGCAGTGAGGGTATAAGGCACAGGACAGGGACCATAGGATGTGATGCACTGAAGGTAAAAGGCACAGGACAGGGACTATAGGATGTGTTGCACTGAAGGTATAGTGCGCAGGACAGGGACTATTGGATGTGATGCATTGAAGGTATAAGGCACAGAACAGTGACTATAGGATGAGGTGCACTGAAGGTATAGGGCACAGAACAGGGACTATAGGATGTGATGCACTGAAGGTATAGGGCACAAGACAGGGATTATAGGATGTGATGCACTGAAGGTAAAGGGCACAGGACAGGGACTATAGAATGTGAGGCACTGATGGCATAGTGTACAGGACAGGGACTATAGGATGTGATGCACTGAAGGTATAGGGCACAGGAGAGGGTCTATAGGTTGTGATGCACTGAAGGTGTAGGGCACAGGACAGGGACTATAGGATGTGATTTACTGAAGGTATAGGGCACAGGACAGGGACTACAGGATGTGATGGAGTAAAGGTATAGGGCACAGGGCAGGAACTATATGATGTGGGGCAGTGAAGGTATAGGGCACAGGACAGGGACTATAGGATGTGATGCATTGATGGTATAGTTGCCAGGATAGGGACTGTAGGATGTGATGCATTGAAGGTATAGTGCACAAGTCAGGGCCTATAGTATGCCATGCACTGAAGGTAAAGAGCACACGACAGTGATTATAGGATGTCAGGCACTGAAGGTATAGGGCACAGGACAGGGTCTATAAGATGTGAGGTACTGAAGGTATAGGTCACAGGGAAGGGACTTTTGGATGTGAGTCATTGAAGGTATAGGGCACAGGACAGGGACTATATAATGTGGATAAATGAAGGTATAAGGCACAGGACAAGGACTATAATATGTGAGGTACTGAATGTATAGGGTACAGGTCACTGACTATAGGATTTGAGGTTCTGAAGATATAGGGAACAGGACAGGGTCAATTGGATGTGGTGCAGTGAAGATTAAACAGGGCAGGGACTTTGGGATGTGGGGTAGGGAAGGTATAAGGCACACGACAGGGACTATTGGATGTGGAGCAATGAAGGTAAAGGGGACATGACAGGGACTATAGGATGTGAGCTACTGAAGGTATAGGGCAGAGGGCAGGGTTTACTGGATGTGGGGCACTGAAGGTATATGGCACAGGACAGTGACTGTAGGGTGTGAGGCAGTGAAGGTGTAGGGCACAGGACAGGAACAATAGGATGTGGGGCAGTGAATGTAAAGGGCACAGGGCAGGGACTATAGGATGTAATGCACTGAAGGTATAGGACACAGGACAGGGACTATAGAATGTGAGGTACTGAAGGTATAAGGCACAGGGCATGGACTATAGGATGTAGGTCAGTGAAGGTTTAGGGCCCAAGACAGGGACTAGAGGATGTGATGCATTAAAGGTATAGCGCACATGACAGGTACTATAGGATGTGAGGTACTGAAGGTATAGGGCACAGGACAGTGACTATTGAATGTGGTGCAGTGAAGGTAAAGGGGACAGGACAGGGACTATAGGATGTGAGGTACTGAAGGTATAGGGCACAGGGCTTGGACTATTGGATGTGGGGCACTGAAGGTATAGGGCACAGGACAGGGACTATAGGATGTGGGGCAGTGAAGGTATAGGGCACAGGACAGGGACTACAAGATGTGGAGCAGTGAAGGTATAAGGTACAGGACAGGGACTACAGGATGTGAGGTACTGAAGGTATAGGGCACAAAGCAGGGACTTTAGGATGTGAGGTACTGAAGGTATAAGGCACAGGGCAGGACTATAGGATGTGGGGCAGTGAAGGTATAGGGCACAGGAAAGGGGACTATAGGATGTGGGGCAGTGAAGGTAAAGGGCACAGGACAGGGACTTTAGGATGTGAGGCACTGAAGGTATAAGGCAAAGGGCAGGACTATAGGATGTGAGGCACTGAAGGTATAAGGCACAGGGCAGGACTATAGGATGTGGGGCAGTGAAGGTATAGGGTGCAGGAAAGGGGACTATAGGATGTGGGGCAGTGAAGGTAAAGGGCACAGGACAGGGGCTATAGGATGTAGGGCAGTGAATGTATAGGGCACAGGACAGGGACTATAGGATGTGAGGTAATAGGGCATAGGACAGGGACTATAGGATGTGGGGTAGTGAAGGTATAATTCACAGGGCAGGGACTATAGGATGTGGGGCATTGAAGGTACAGGGCACAGGGCAAGGACTTTAGGATGTGGGGCGGTGCTAGTATAGGGCATAGAGTAAGGACCATAGGATGTGCAGCAGAGAAGGTATAGGGCACAGGACATGTGACTATAGGATTTGATGCACTGAAGGTATAGGGCACAGGGTAGGGAATATTCGATGTGGGGCAGTGAAGGTAAAGGGCAAAGGACAGGGACTATTGGATGTGGGGCAATGAAGGTAAAGTGCACAGGATAGGGACTATAGGATGCAATGGATGCACTGAAGGTATAGGTCACAGGGTAGTAACTATTGGATGTGGGGCAGTGAAGGCAAAGTGCACAGGAGCGGGACTATAGGATATGGGGCTGTGAAGGTAAAGAGCATAGGACAGGGGAATATAGGATGTGGGGCAGTGAAGGTATATGGCACAGGGCAGGGACTATAAGATGTGAGGTACTGAAGGTATAGGGCACAGGATAGGGACTATAGGATGCAATGTACTGAAGGTATAGGGCACAGGACAGGGACTGTAGAATGTGATGCACTGAAGGTAAAAAGCACAGGACAGGGACTATAGGATGTGAGGCACTGAAGGTATAGGGCACAGGACAGGGACTATAGGATGTGACGTACTGAAGGTATAGGGCACAGGGCAGGAACTATTGTATGTGGGTCAGTGAAGGTATAGGGCACAGGACAAGGACTATAGGATGTGAGGTACTGAAGGTGTAGCGCACAGGGCAGGGACTATAGGATGTGAGGCAATAAAGGTATAGGGCACAGGGCAGGGACTATTGGATGTGGAGCAGTGAAGGTATAGGGCACAGGACAGGGACTATAGGATGTGAGGTACTGAAGGTATAGGGCACAGGGCAGGGACAAGAGGATGTGAGGCAGTGAAGGTAAAGGGCACAGGACAGGGACTATAGTATGTGGGACAGTAAAGGTATACGGCACAGGACAGGGACTATTGGATGTGATGTAGTGAAGGTATAGGGCACAGGGTAGGGACTAAAGGAATGAGGTACTGGAGGTATAGGGCACAGGACAGGGACTATAGGATGTGTGGGCAGTAAATGTTTAGGGCACAGGACAGGGACTATTGGATGTGATGCAGTGAAGGTATAGGGCACAGGACAAGGACTATAGGATCTGTGGGCAGTAAATGTTTAGGGCACAGGACAGGGACTATTGGATGTGAGGCACTAAAGGTATAGGGCACAGGGCAGGGACTATAGGATGTGGAGCAGTGAAGGTATAGGGCACAGGGCAGGGACTATAGGATGTGGAGCAGTGAAGGTATAGGGCACAGAGCAGGGACAAAATGAATGAGGTACTGAAGGTATACGGCACAGGGCAGGGACTATAGGATGTGAGGTACTGAAGATATAGGGCACAGGGCAGGGACTAAAGGAATGAGGTACTGAAGGTATAGGGCACAGGACAGGGAATCTAGGATGTGTGGACAGTAAATGTTTAGGGCACAGGACAGGGACTATTGGATGTGATGCAGTGAAGGTATAGGGCACAGGACAGGGACTACTGGATGTGGGGTAGTGAAGCTATAGGACAGAGGGCAGGGACTATTGGATGTGGGGCAGTGAAGGTATAGGACACAGGACAGCTACTATTGGATGTGGGGCAGTGAAGTTAAAGGGCACAGGACAGGGACTATAGAATGTGAGGTACTGAAGGTATAGGGCACAGGATAGGGACTATAGGATGTGAGACATTAAAGGTATAGGGCACAGGGTAGGGATTATAGGATGTGAGGTGCTGAAGGTATAGGGCACAGGACAGGGACTATAGGATGTGGGGCAGTGAATGTGTAAGTCACAGGACAGGGACTATAAGATGTGATGCACTGAAGGTACAGGGCACAGGGCAGCGACTATAGGATGTGGGGCAGTGAAGGCATAGGGCACAGGACTGAGACTATAGGATGTGATGCACTGAAGGTATATGGCACAGGGCGGGGACTATAGGATGTGATGTAGTGAAGGTATAGGGCACATGGCTGGGAGTATAGGATGTGATGCAGTGAAGGCATAGGGCACAGGGTAGGGACTACAGGATGTGAGGCAGTGAAGGTATAGGGCACAGGGCAGGGAGGAATATGTAATTTAGGCATTTGAATACCTAGACGTAGAAAGAAAAAAAGTTAAAAGATAAAATAAGGAGTGTGGTTCAGTCTAAAATGTGTGCAGCAGTGGTGGATTCAGTAATCTGCAAAGAGGGGGCCCTGGCAAGCCACATTTATCACAAGACAGATAAACACACACACACACACTCAAATTCAAGTGCACACACACACACACACACACACACACACACACACACACACACACACACACACACACACACACACACACACACAAGCCTCACTGTTACCTACATGGCATATTTTTATGGAGTTTGTAGAAAATTAGATCACCTGGCTAAAACCCACAAAAAGACAGGGTGCGTATGCAGATTCCACACAGACGTCACAGTTTAGAACCTTATCAGAGAACCAAGTGCTTTGAGATGGAAATGAGACATGCGATGTCACTGTGCAAGTGATCGACTGCTTTCTCATACATCCTGCCTAGGCTACCCAAAATAC
Source organism: Protopterus annectens (assembly GCF_019279795.1). Taxonomy (NCBI): domain Eukaryota; kingdom Metazoa; phylum Chordata; order Ceratodontiformes; family Protopteridae; genus Protopterus; species Protopterus annectens. The sequence continues at coordinate 1,139,620,997 of NC_056748.1, read as the reverse complement.
ACATTTATTGCCACAGTACTGCTGTTTTAATGGACAAATAAAATGCAAATGTAAATAACTACAAAAACAGAGATAGTTAAACACCGGCCATCAGTGCAGCATTTTCTAGCACTATGTATGCTTTAGTTTCAGACCATAGAAGTACCAGAACATGTTTATATGGCAAACTTTTTAATATATTTATTAGTAAGTAACATATATTCATAATATTTCTGGAAAATAACTCACATTTACTCTGGTTTCCAGAGCCAGATCATGGTCAAATGGGAGCCTAGACAAGGTAATGTTTGGGCCGACATACATTCACAGCACCCTCTGCATGGCCATTCCAGTGTTCCATTACTTGGCTATTTCTCCCCATTTACTAAACACACTGTTCAAACCTCTCAGTGTGCATACTGTTTTATTCTTTACTTCTACAATGATTACATATATTTGGATTTAATTTAAAACTTTTATTTTAAAGTTTATAGCACAAACACTGATAGACATTTGCTAAACAAAACAATACAGTCTCACAGTGAAAACAGACTTAACATTAACAAAACCTTTCTGGAATTGAAACTCACATTCATTGAAACAGCATTGAAAGCCACATTCAAAGAAAATGCATTTGACCAGTGGTGGAAAAAGTTTACATTTGGTCTGTTTTCAAACTCTAGGCCTCTTGCACACATTTTTAGGACCATGCATACATGCATGTGCTTTTTGATTCACCTTACTGTTTGTATTAAACTATATCCCTTGTATAATGCAGCACCACTTGTAGACTGCATTTTAAATGTGCAATTTTGAACATGTTTTCAGTAAGCAATGAAACAAAATGTAATACCCAATTATGACAAAACTGCCCATTTCAGAACCTTTCAACCACAGAAGGCCACTCAAACTTCTGTCATTACCATCCACCAATATCATGTGTACAATCTGTGCAGTGGTAAATGTCATCTGAATAAATTCCACATTAAAGAAATCTGTAACTAATGAAGAGGGTGCTGCTAGCAAATGACTTTATATTTCAGTATTGCATCTACAAATTCAGTGCTTGCTGTGTGAATAATAAATTTCCTATGTTGCAAAAAAATTGGTAAGCTGATAATATTGCAATAGGGAATGGATGGAAAACTGACAACAGGTTCATAGTTATTAGGCAACATATCCAAAGGAAAACACACTCAGGACTGCAGCACCCTCCCCCAAGTACAACACATCAGCAATCTATCTACATTCTGTGGGAGTAGAACCTACAGCTTCCTTTATCAAAAGCAAGTATGCTAACTGTTGTGCAACTAACATAGGTTTTAAATTTTAAGCACAACAGTGATGACCACTTGCTAATCAAACTAGTTGCACACTGAAAACAGACTTGGCAAGAGAAGCAGTAAACTTATATACCCCTGAAGCTCACAATCCCTTGAAAATGCACTGAACCAAGTAAAACAACCCTCAACATCACCAGTTCCTCCATTTGTAAAATAATTCAACTCCCTGTTACAACTTAAAATGATTAACTAAAAATAACTAACTCATCACCACAGACATCATGGCTTATGAAACAGCTGCACTGTGCAGGCGACAGAGCCAGCGCATGGTCAAATGAGGACCAAGGCAGGGTAATGGATCACCCCCCCCCCCACACACACACACACACACATAGCCATTCTTTGTCTCATTGCTTGTCTATTTCTTCCCAGTTACCATAAACACTGTTCAAACCTCTCCATGTGCATACTGCTTTCTGCTTTACTTCTACAATGCTTAGATATATTTGGATTTAATTTACAACTTTTATTTAAAATTTTATAGCACAAATACCGATAGACATTTGCAATACAGTCTAACAATGAAAACAGACTTGGCATTAAAACTTCTCTGCTCTTGAAACTCACATTCATTTAAATAGCATTGAAACCCACATTCAAAGAAAATGCATCTGGCCAGTGGTGGATAACGTTTACTTTTGGCTGTTTTCAAATCATAGCCCCCTTGTACACATTTGTATGTTCTTTGATTCACCTTCTTGACTGTATTAAATTATATTCCTTGTACAATACAGCACCACATGACAGAACATGTTGAAAACAATGAAACAAAATGTATGAACCAATAATGACAAAACTGCACAATTCAGAACATTTCAACCATAAAAGGCCATTGAAACTTACATCCTTGCAATCCACTAGTATCAGTCAATATGCACAATCTCTGCAGAAGTAAAAGTCATCTGAATAATTCCACATTAAAGATATTCTGTAACTAATGAAGAGGTTAATGATAGCAAACAACTTTATATTTTATTGTTTCATCGACAAATTCAGTGCCCGCTGCTCCTGAAGAATAAATTTACTATATTACATTAAAAAATGGTAAGCTGGTAATATTGCAATAGGGAATGGATGGAAAACTGATAACAGGTTCATAACTAGGCATCTCATCCAAAGGAGGACATACTGAGGACTGCAGCACCCCACCCCCTTGATGTCCAACACAGTATCAGCAATCCATCTACATGCTTTGGGAATAGAACCCACAGCCTTCTGCATCAAAAGTAAGGATGCTACCTGTTGTTCTACTAACAATGACATTTAACTCTACAGCACAATAGTAATAATATTTGCGAAACAAAACAGTTGCATATTGTAAACAGACTTAGCATGAGCAGCAGTAAACTTCTTTTTCCTTGAAGCTCACAATTAATTGAAAAATGCAGCTAAAACACATTTCCTTGAGAAGTGCACCTGAAACTCACTTCCTTGAGAAATGCACCTGGCAGCTTGATGGTTGGGGTAAAGGATTCAGGCTTTTGTTTCCTCTAACTAACCTGTAACTAAGGTACAGGGTTTGAGTGCAAGCAAATTAACCACCTGCTATCACTAATTAGGGCATTTTACACATGTACGGACACAGACAACCTTTTAGCACAATACACCGGGACAAAGCCTAAACAATAGGGATACATTTTAAATATTGCTATCATAAAACTTAGAAAGTTGCTAGAATAAAATGTCTTGTGTTACCATGCATTTTCTGGAGTATGAAGTCTGAAACTCAAATGCCTGATATCATTTAGTGAATTCAGACCTCACGGATTTGACACAAAAATCCAGAAAATCACAAATTTTATGAGGAACAGACCAAAAATATGAGTTTGAAATCTGGACCATACTTCTCAACCTCTTAGCACAAAAATCTGGACAAAGCCTGACATAATGGGGGGGGGGCAGATTTTAAATATTGCTCTTATAAGCTTGGAAAGTTGCTAGAAAAACAGGATTTGTCTTAGTATGCATTTTTCTGAAGGATATGAAGTCTGAAACTCCAATGTATGTCATTATTTAATGACTTTAGTCTTCAGATCATCCAAGTGATTTGCCATAGAATCAGGACTTTTATGAGGAATAGACCAAAAATATGAAGCAAAAATCTGGACAGTTGAGAGTGCTGTCTCTCTCTTACATACATACACACACACAAACACACACACACACACTCCTTACATATCCATCTGTGTTGTCTGCAGCATACACACTAGTTTGTTCAGCTATATGTAGAGCATATTCAGTCATTTCCATTCATCAGCATAGCTCTCTGTTGTTCTTGTGTTTTATTTTCTTCAATCCCACCCCCCATCGCTTATGTTAGTAGCTGCAAGCATTGTAGTTTTCTTCTTCAGAATAAATATGCTGATGCAAAACATGTTCTTCCATAGACTTTATAACTGAATTTGATTAGTTTTGGAATCCATCCAACTTTGACCCTTATCATTATTTCAGTATTTGTCCCTAATTTTGAGCAAGGATTTCAGAACTTTATTCACCAAGAAAGGTTTTAATTAGTTTACATTACCGCAACCGCAATCGCAAACCATGGGTATTAGGTGGTCACATTAATTAATTTCTAACTTCTCTTCCTAGCATTATAGTGGATGAATAAATCCTTTTTTAATTTCCCCCTTTTAAGTCTTAAAATTAAACAAGGCATGACTGGTGTAAGTAAACTACACAGTTCTTTACATCTAAACAAAGAAACTAGGAGACTAAATGACATGAATGTACTAAGTTTGAGACTGCCTTTTCTCAGAATGTTTCCTTTTTTTGAGGTTCGGCAATCTCAGAGTTGGTATTTATAAGTTCAGTGGTGTGGGGGACTTGACAAAGATAAGTTTAAGGGAGAAGAGCAATATCTGCTCTTCTATATTTTTGATGATTGCTGAACATTTCAGTATGAAGCCAAGGCATGTTTTTCCATATTTTGTTTAAGGATTTTTGGCTCAATGAAGTACTTACAGTTGAGTGAAAAGCTAGGGGAAAACTTAGATACAAAAGAACATATTGTAAGCATTGAATATTAACTTTAAGAGAGGTTTAAATTGCAGGGTCTATATTATAACAACAAATGAGCAGATGATTGAACGTTGTTATATCAACCCTAAATCTCAAAAATGCAAAACAGAGAACAACCAGAACAGCATTTTTTTCCCAGGGAAAGAAATCACTTTTACCCCAAAAAAAAAAAAAAAAAACACTAAATGAAGTGGGGGGCTTTGCCACCCCCCCACACCCCCTACTTAAATATACCAACTCCGAGATCACACTACAGTGGAGGAAATGGCACAACCCAGATGGCCGGCCCAGCGATTTCTTACACTGGGAAAAAATTCACTGTTCCAGCCGTTCGCTATTTTGCCAGTTTGACATTTAGTGTTCGAACTAACAGTGTTCGATCTGATCGTTCACTAAACTAAAGTAGACCCAAAATTCCACATTTACAGAAAAAGTAATAAAATGTTAAATTGTTATTGTAGCTGAGGAGCAACTGCAGTGTTGGTAAAACTAAAGAAAGTACAACTGATTATTGAGACAAATTTAAAGGGAAACAATGTTGAATTGAAATATATATGAATGTGCTGGTAAATTCTTAACTTCCAGTTGATAATTTATTTTTATGTTATTAACCTTGTCAACTGTGCTGGAGCATTCATGGTGTGTAGAAACAATCTGTGAATCAGATGACGCATTTGAGGCTGGGCACATTCTATACTGCTTTCAGTTAATTATACCTTATATAAAAAGTGAAATCACCTCCTTGGTTTAATAAGGTACTGATTTTTTTTCAGGGTTCATCAGATAGATATTAATCTCCATGGGGTACCTCATGAATTCAGAAGTCTGGGTAAACCATAGTTGTCAGCCTTGTATCTCCAGAATGTGGAACAAATTGGCAAAATATGGAACACTTACAAACAGCCTCAACGAGGAAGCTCACAGGATGGTTAAAATGTGTTACTTGTGTGAAAGTGTGAAACTCCAAGAGATACAGCTAGCTTTTTTAGCATGTATTATTTATTGTAGGTTACCCTGAAAATACCCGTCTTCATGGTTCCTAAGCAATGATACTAGATTACATTTATGTGTCTATTGAAGGATACAAGACAGAATATCTAGCATTTTCTTTGCTACAGTGTTATACAATTTTCCATTTCTGTTCCATAGATTTAAATATTGTAGTATTCCTAGTTTTGCATGTTTTTTTGGCTTTAGTGTCTATCAGACTTAACCCTTGCACCATTTGAAACACTCAAAACGTAACATGACATAGCTAGGAAAACTTACTATATCTTCAAAACTTCATAATGGATTTTTTTTCCATACACATGTACACCGATACACCAAAGTATTATGACCTCCCAACTACCTAAAGCACACATTAACAGTCGCACCTCCTCCTTTAACTTTTAATAAGACAGAAAATATTTTCAGTCATCCATAGTAGAAAATGAAGCTTCAAGAACAAAACTGGAAAACATGCACTCATATGAGTGCAGAAGAGGGCAGGCATTAACTTCTGAAACCTAACAGTCTTTGAACAGTAGGCTTTCACAGCTGAGCTTTACCTCTGTAGACGTTAGTGCCTCTCAAGGGATTAGAATAACAAAGTGATAAGTTCTCTGAAGCTTCATGGTTTTAGAAAGGTCAATATTATAAAGATTTTTCACTGAAGAACACTAGAAGTTCATCGTAAAGTCTTCACATATTTACAGCATTAATTAACTTGCTTTACGTAACTTTTCTGAATTATAGTATTTTCTTACAATTACGTTAATTTTCTTTATTTCATTGATGTAGCTTTCTCTGTTGTCCTTTTCTTCAGAGTCACTCTGTAATGCACAATAATGTATGATTGCACAACTGAAATAAATTTTGCTTCAAGATTTTTACCTAGATTTCTTTAATGGCAGCTTATCATTGCTTATGAACTAGACAGTGTAGCTGATTATCCTTAGATTATCTGTCAGCCCAATGTAAAAGAAATGTGAAACTCTATTTTTCTGTTTACAATTTCACATTTCACTCAAAAATTAAAAAACGTATATGCAGCAACAGCAGCAAAGTGGTTGGGCTGCTTTTCTACATTTGAAAGGCAAGTCATCCAGAAGAAGTTCCAAGAGACCCCAGTAATTTTAGTAGCATATTTACTCACCATGAGATTTAATGTCGTTATGATTCCCCTAAAGGAGTTTATAGTGCTCCTTTAATATTATCAGTAGCTGAGTGGTAATTTACACACTGCCCGCTTGTACTTCATGATAATGCAGGTGTGGTTATTTTAGTAACAAGGCATGATGAACAGAAATGCTTGCCTAAGTCAGTGTTGAATTGTGTTATTTCTTGAGTGATGATGGGCATTGATAATGGGATGATTTTACATACACACACACACACACACACACACACACATATATATATATATAGATAGATAGATAGATAGATATACATATAATACATAAATGAGCTGCAAGAAGGGTGTAAAGGCCTTTACTTCCCCACACCTTCCACAGTCATAGTAACCTATTTATTTATCCCAGCATTACTTAAATGCTTGCCTTATAATATCACAAATCAAATAGTGATGGATCACAACAGCTTTATCGCAGCCAGATAAAAAACACAACCACAAACACATAAACAAAATACAATCAAAATGAATGTAACAGTAAACTCTGACAAGTAGAAAAAAATGTAGGCCTTGCCCCTTTCCTGTTCCTCCGTACTTCTCAATTGTACGTCATTATGAAGAACATTCCTCATTTCCAGTTTTAAAAAGTCTGTTCCCCATTGCACATTGAAAGGATATGACACATTCATTCTTAAGAATTTTTTTAACAAATACCCACAGCGAATAATACTTACTAATAATTTGACAAATAACTATTTTTAAGTAGAAATAAACAGTTAATAACCATTTTGTGAGTTTCATGGCTGAAGCTGTTAGGTAAGTGTTCCGCGTTCTGTCTATTTACTCCACATTTTAATGCTGGTCAGTTGAGAGTTGTGTGTACCAAATGTGGAAGACTTTGCATCCTATATCCCATTTACTTTATTATGACCTCTAATAAGCTGCCATAGTGAAAAGAAAAGAAAAATTGACCAGCTCTTTCCATAAGTTTGAACCACCACAGATAAATAATGAACATAATATCGGTTTCTGGCAGAAACTTTTATTTGAAGTGTGAAGTTATGCTGCAAAAACTGGTAGGAAAAACCTTTGAATATACTTATTTCTTGTACAATGCATTCAATTTCTGTATTATGTTGTCTAAAATTGTGTCTTGTAGCCAGAGAATAGTGTGCAAAGGTACTCCAAAGGACTGAATAATCAACCACACAAGGTTTATCAATACATGCAATTTATTATAACTAGTTAATCGCTTTCCTCCTTAACACAGTGGACTTCATCAGAACTAGTTTCTAAAACAATTACAATCAAATTTATATCCATCCATCACAGTCATGTTACTAACATCACCCAATGACATTTGTAATCTAATTAATCATAGAGAAATAATTAAAAAAATTTAAAATCATCAATAACAAATATAAAATACTCCCTCATCTATATTTGAATGTATACATATTTAAATATCTTTTAAAATTAGCACATACATTAAATATACAAAGTCCAAAAAACAGGTGTAGAACAGCTAGACGTATTGGTGAACCAACACAAAATAAAATCCAGGAACAGAAAGGCACAGCATGACCATCCATATAAAACAGGGTTTATCACATCAAGCTTTCGAGTTGAAACTTTTTTTCAGGAATGAATCAGTACATTAAAACCACAGAATAAATATATGACACCAGCCAATCACATAACATAACTCATAAACACATTATATAATTATACAATTTATATAATTAATATAATTGACTAAACCTAGTTTGCTAAAAAACTTTATTAAAGACAATAGTCAACTTACTAGTGTACTAAAGTATTTCATTACAGCCTAAAAAACTTCAAAGACAAATATAATATTCTAACTGACATATGCTTGTCTTAATTTCAAAATGGGTTTAATACTGTTCGTTTTATTAAGCCCTGGGTAGACATCAGATCTAAAAAAGTTTATTCATTTGTATTCTGCTCTCCCTGTGGCATTCACAATGTCCCCCCCTCTTATTCTTACAAACTCTCTGCAGTATCCTAAATTTAAATGCATGCTCATTTCCACAATGTAAAATATGCTTACTAAGTGCATTTGTCTCAACCTCCCCTTCTTATGTCAGACAAATGGGAGACAATTATCTCCTTAAATTTGCAGTTAGTTTTTCCAATATAAAAACATAAACATTTCTCACAGTTAGCTAAGTAAACTAAATTTTCACTATTGCACGTCCCAAATGCCTTAAAAATAAAATTGGCTTGTGTTATGGAATGTATAAATTCTGTTTCCATATTAATGAACTTACAAAAAGTGCAGTTATAGCAGGGGACTGTCCCCTTGTTAAATCTATGTAGCTCTTCATTTTTACCAAAATCTTTATAACAAAGAAGTTGTTTAAGATTCTTCTCTTTCTTATATACAAAATAAGGCTTTTCTCCTACTGTTTTCCTAACATTAGTATCAGAGCTAAGAACAGTCCAATTTCTTTTAATTATGGACTGAATCTGCCTAGAATGTCTGTTATACTTCATGTATCCTAGTATATTAAATCCAGCTTCTCTCACAGAGCTATTCTTCTGGGCAATATTGCCTTCTCTAAGTAAATATGTTTTGGACACACTAAGCCTTTCAGATCTAACATATTCTGCATTCTTAGTTAATAAACCTCTATTATAATCTCTTGTCAAAAAGTCCTGTGTCATGGTATTAATTTCAGCTGCAAACCCTTCTTCAGTAGTGTTTAGCCTGCAGGCGCTCAAGAATTGACTTTTTACTACCCCCTTATAAATGTGGGTGGAGTGCATACTGGAGTTATGTACATACCTAGATGCTTGTACCTCTTTCCCATATATAGATGTATGAATTCTACCATCAATATTCATCAGTTTAACATCCAAGAAGGTGATTTCCTCTACTGAACAAGACATTTTAAACTTAAGGAAGCTGGTGCTATTTTGTAGATGTTCAACAAATAGCTCCAACGCCTCCCTGCTGCCTCTCCGCAACAATACTATGTCATCTACAAAGCATTTGTAGTGCATTAAACCACTATTGTAGTATTCATTTTTATTAGAATTAAAAATAGTGTAGTCTTCCTATCTAGCTAATACTATGTTAGCATAGCTATTGGCTACAGGTGTGCCCATAACTACTCCTGAAATCTGATGGTACACATCATCCCCAAAGATGAAAACATTATTTTGCAGAACAATCTCCAGTAGAGAACATAGCAGTGAAATTTTGTTTGCTGTAAAAGTACTGTGCTTAACTAGAAATTCTCTAACATACTCAATGCCTATATTGTTAGGAATGACCGTAAATAGGGACTTAATATCCATAGTTACAAACAACACATTTGTCATATTTATATCCAAAAACATTCTCAGTGACTAAAAATTCACCAGTGTCCTTTATATAGGACATACTTAAAGACTTTTGGCTTTTCCCAGTTAGGAGTTGCCACAGAGGAACTTCCGTCTGCTCATGATTGGCAGTGGATTTGTACGGTGCCAAGTTGCCAGCCCGACACCCAACCTTCAATGAAGGCATGCCCATTCACGCTTGCACCTACCTGCATGTCTTTAATGTCACTTGACCACGGGGAGGACATGCAGACTCCACACAGAAGGCGCTCCAGCCAAGAATCGAACAGGAGAACCTCTTGCTGTGAGGCGACAATGCTAACCGCTGCACCACTGCGGCTTATATATAGGACATACTATGTTTCAATAAAGTTTTAAATTGCTGATCTAAATATTTTGAGATTGTTGTAGTACCCCATTGTTTTCCTGAGACTATGGGTCTCATTGTGGGGTGAAGCAAGTTTTTATGAAGCCTGGGCAACACATATATGACAGGGCAAACAGGATGTTCTATGTAGAAATAATTATACTGTTCAGGAGTGATTGCTAGTTGCATCAAATAGTCATACAATTCAGTTTTAATCCTATAAAGCATTCTATTCAGCTCAATAACATTAATAACCTTAAATGTTGCACTGTCATTTAAGAATTCGTACATCAGTTCTTGATATTGTTGTACATTAAATATAACTGTTTTCCCACCTTTATTGGCTGATTTCAATATAATATCAGTCCTTTTAACTAAATCCAGTAATACTTTTCTTTCACTAACATTCAAGTTGTGAAAACTAGATGATTTTCCATTAAAAAACAGATCATAAACATCATTCTCACATAAATGTAAAAAGTCTGTAACAGTTGCTCCAACAAAGCAACGTTGCAGCCTTTTCTGGAGTTCCTCCTTCCAAAATATCATGATGGTAGAACAAATTAAGAAATGCTGTGTTGGTCCACTAACAAAAAAATGCTAAGATACTGGAAAATAGACATGAAGTAATGACCTGAAAACTTGAGTAATTGCAAAACATATGTTGGTTCAGTAAAAGATATTACATCATCTATGTTACAAATTCCCTCTAAAGTGCATGACTTGTTACTTTTTCATACAGAATCAGAGATATAATTTCAAGGACTACTCCCACAACATGTCCAGATCAATCCATAGACCCTTACCTCTACTTCTAATTAATGCATCTACTTCCATGCATTTAGGAGACAAACTTGTGTGTTTGATGTAGACGGTTGTAGCCATTAGCACTTTCCTCTCATAGCAGCACTAGAAGGATGTTTACTTTTAGTTGTTTGAATGCTGCCAGCTACCTTCCGATTAAGCCACTTTATTTGTGTTTTTTTATGTCTATAAGTAGGTTAGACAGTGCAAAGTTATACAAGTATAAGAGTCATGGGAAATGTCTTCTTCACAGTGTGTAACATTTTGTTTTATCATGATGACAGACAGCATCTAGGACAGGAAAAGTGTAAGTTTTTGCTATCAGTCAGACAACCAGGACACTGGTTTCATTTAATGAAGCTGCTCTTGGATTTAAACCTCTGACTATTAGTGTCATTAACTCCTTCCCATACAAGATCATATAAAACAACTGTTGTAATATGTCTAGAACAAGAAATGATATTCCCAATTAACAAGCAAGTTGTGTTTCTCAGAGAAAAAACATTTGAGCTTCTGAATGAAATCAAGCAACTTAAATTTTTCAAGTGGATGGGTAATATACTGTTTCAGGAACAATAGTCAGTCATCCCTAATATAATACCATCATTCTGACTTGTACAACAATAATAGTGTAAATAGATACCACAACAATAATGGGTATACTGTACATAATCTTTGTTGTCTAAGTTTTTTTTTTACAATGGATTGCTAAGTTATCACAACAATAACATAAATACTGTTTATAACTTTTTTGTCTTTGCTATATACAATGTTTATCGTTAAATCTTCTCTCCCTTGGTTTCCTAGGGCAGTAGTTGCTTTTGCACTGCCCTCATAACAGTAAAACAACTGAGTGTATATATCATGTGCTCCTTGGAAGCCTAGGTCATGACTGAAAAAGGTTCAACAGTCCAGCCACCCTAGCTGGTCAACAAATAGAAAATAAATACATAGATATTCTGAACAGGGAATCTGCATGAGAATCTGATAAAATACAGAAAACTCACAATACTGCTTTATGTACAAAAAGTTGCAATCCACTGCAATACAATGCTGGAGGATACATTTCCAAGTTACACTGCAAGCTAAAGCAAAAAGGACATGATATGGAAGTCAGCAGTGTGAAAAGGCAGGAGGGTGACATTCAATTGAACACAGAGGTCATGGTTACAAGAGCAATTCAGAACTGTGGCACCATGTAACAAAGTACCAGGAAGAGGACAGGGTAGCTGAAAACCAGAAAGGGAAGAAGCAGAGAATATCTGAGGCAGAGAAGATAGAGGGATGAACCCCCAGCTTTACTGGCATCATGTACAAAACAACAGCAACCAGGAGAGACAAGCCCACACTGTATATACAGGGCTACTACTATTTCAGTGAGAGAGCCAAAATAACAAACCGTATTACTGCTGCCTTCTAAAAAGTACATCAGCAACTAAAGAATGTGCCATCACACAGACCACGGCAGATAGGGATGATGCAAAGAAATCCCCAGCCACCAAATGAAGAAGACATGGAGAGGGTGAAATTTGTGTGCCAGCAAGGTCAGGAGGCTAGCATATCAAAGACACATCAGAGGTTATCATACAACACTGCATACCAGAGGTGAGCAAGGATGCACAGTTACTGCTCCTGCTACTAGAACACGGGACATTATGCCAGGTAGTCAGGAGGTGTTGAAGGCAGTTGTATCCACAGCACACAGGACCAGTATGGCCTTGGGAAGCATCACCATTGACGATGTTCCCCTACAACATGGATCCTTTATAATATGGAATATCACACTTGAGGAGACACAATCCATGTTACATTATCCTGGCAAAAGAGCAAAACCTACAGTCTGTCCATGCCACACTCTCTGGTAGATAACACATTTCCAACATGAACAAGTGTCTACCAGCTGTAATGGACAGATGCGGGTACATGCCACCTTTATATGTGCTGATAGACAGCAAAATGCAGGAGATGTATGATGCTGTGTCGACATGCATGGCAAGCTTGTCAAAAAAGATGAACTATGTATGAGCCCAACATACATCTAATGGACCACAAGAGGGCAGCTGACAATACAACTCAGAGTATGGTCCCAGCAGCAATCTGAAGTGCATGTCTGTTCTACCTGTCATCTGTAATATACAGGTGCTTGGACTACAGGCTGCAGCAGTCTGCTTCTCTGCTTCTGTCATCACTTCTGGACAGTGTTGCCTGAACTAATGCTAAGAACTGCACTATTTTTCATATTAACATCACCAATATGAATGATTTTTCTTCATCTAAGTGTAGGACAGCCCTTAAACTCTTCTTTTGTTTTCATTTTGATACGTTAATAATTAAGAAAATATCAGAAAGTAATAAAAGATTAATATAAACTTATTGTTTAGCAAAGATTTCTGGCTAAAGAAAATGAAGACCCTCACCCTGTTGAAGAGTCTCATCTTGTTAACAAAACTGCTTACTGAATTAAGAATTTAGAATTAGAATCCTGTACAAAAGTACAAAACATTTGAGGTCTACATTTGGAACAAACAATCCAGTAAGCTCTCATGTTATTTTATGTTCTTAGTTCTGCTCACACAGTGTTAATGTCTGTTGCTATCTCCTGCTCTCTTTTTGTAAGATTTCCAAAGCAGTAAATATTTTTCAGTTGATCACCTGATATTAATTAGGGTTTATATATATATATATATATATATATATATATATATATATATATATATATATATATATATATATATACAGTTTAACATTTAATGCTATTAAGAGCTTTATATCTTTGTAACTTACATAGTTCTACTTTTGATAACTAATAGTCTTTGTAAGTTCCAAAGCAGTAATTTGATATTTTACATCCCTTTTTCCACTTGTGACAGTAGTGGAAGGGCTGAAGCTGATCCACTTCTTCAAAAGCAACTACATAGGACTGTTGTACACATGCAGTGTACCTAGCACTGTTGTACGTGCACAGTGTACTTAGTTCTGTTGTATGCACACAATGTACCTATCACCATTGCACATGCATAGTGTTGCTAGCACTATTGTACACAGGGTACCTAGCAATGTTGTACACACAGTATACATAACACCAGTGTACATGCACAGTGTACCTAACACCATTATACACACAGTATACCTAGCACTGCCGTACGCACAGTACACCTAGCACCATTGTACACACAGTATACCTAGCACCATTGTACACACAGTATACCTAGCACTATCATATGCACAGTATACCTAGCACCATTGTACACACAGAGTATACCTAACATGCACAGTATAACTAGCACTGTTGTACACATAATATACCCAAAACTGCTGTACACATACTATACCCAGCACCATTGTACACCTAGCACTGTTGTATACAGTATACCAAGCACTGTTGTACACACAGTATACCTAGCACCATTGTACACACAGAGTATACCTAACATTCACAGTTTGACTAGCACTGTTGTGCACATAGTACACCTAGCACCATTGTACATGCACAGTATACCTAGCACCATTGCACACATAGTATACCTACCACTGTTGCACTGTTGTACACACAGAGTATATATCTAACATTCACAGTACGCCTAGCACCATTGTACACACAGTACACCTAGCACCAGTGTACATGCACAGTATACCTAGCACCATTGTACATGCACATTATACCTAGCACCATTGTACACATAGTATACCTAGCACCATTGTAAGCATAGTACACATAGCACTGCTGTACACATAGTATACATAGCACCATTCTATGTGCACAGGATACCTAGCACCATTGTACATTCACTGTTTACCTAGCACCATTGTACACACAGTATACATAACACCATTGTAAACACAGAGTATACCTAACATTCACAGTATAACTAGCACTGTTGTACACATAGTACACCTAGAACCATTGTACATGCACAGTATACCTAGCACCACTGTACACCCAGAGTATGCCTAAAATTCACAGTATAACTAGTACTTTGTATACACAGTACACCAAGCACTGTTGTACACACAGTGCCCCTAGCATCATTAGACACACAGTATACCTAGCACCATTGGACACATATGCTTACAAAGGCTTAGTTGAATATTTGCTACTTTGCTGTTAACAGTGTTGTGCTAACTAACCTGCAGTAACCAGATGCCACTGTAGTAATACTATGAGTAAACTGTTATCAGGGTCCTTCTACTTTGAATGTACATGCCTGTAGCTTAGTCCTATCCATTCTAGTCTGGCCTGGGTTATAGCTACCAGTATCATATTATTAAACGAGTGCTGTCTCAGAGGCTCTACAGTAATGACTGGTGCAAAAATTATTATAATTCTTTACTTTAATACACTTGCTGGTATTTTATCCCTCGTCTCTCTCTGCTGTTTTCTTTCTTCTCACACCTGCTGCCATTCTTATATTTCTAGGCTTTGACCAGTACACTACCCTCATTATTTAACCAGACCCAGTCACCCCTCCCAGAACCAAGCTTGCCACTATGTTTTGAATTCCGCATACAATAGCAAGCATCTGGAATTCAGGGCTAGCCCATTAAAGACAAATTCAAGGAGAGCAATAGTGTGAAAGACTGCTTCATTGTTTAAGTTAATACAGCACAATCCTGAAACAGGTCTCGTTAGTAGAGAGACCAATTTACTGTGTGGAGACACCACTCTATTGGTTACATGAGGTCAGTGACTGGCATACTGTCTGGGCTTCCTATCTAGTTACAAATTATTGGTATTTGTTTTTTGTTAAGGACAGCATATTTATTACCCAGCTGTGGACGTATAATCCCTATAAATAGATGATCAGATGATGTCCATTTTCATCTGATTCAAACTTTGGCATTTGGAACCGGTCTTGGAAACTTCAAACCTTCAGATCTAGGGTTCTGATACCTTCCCTACCCATAATTCTCTCACCACTGTTGAATTACTCCAGATCTTGTTTGCCTCTTCAACTGAATGCTCACAGAAAATCTGAGCTCTTGTTGAATAAGCGACTTTCACTTCACCTTCGATATTTACGTTACACGCTCTTTTTTTCTTTCTTATTTCTTTCACTTCACCTTCGATATTTACGTTACACACTCATTTTTTCTTTCTTATTTTTTCTTCTGCCTTTATCTATCTATTTAGCTATCTACATCTAACTATGGATAGATTTCCATATATAAAAAATTAGTAGCTTAGTTATGATAGGCACTGTAGGTCTTTAAAGTTTGGCATTGCACTTCAATTAGGTGTTTTTATTTTAACTGTATTTTCTGGGCTAAGTAAATGTCCTGAGCTTAATTTAGAGTTTCTAAAAATGTGTAGCAAAAGTTTAAAAAAATGTGAAAAGTGTGGTCACAAATTCCGTCCACATGATCCCCATTCAATGTTCACTTATTGTTTGGGAGCAGACCACGTGTAAACTGCATGAGATCCTTGTGCTTCTTCAGGCCGTAAAACTCTTCAGAGAAGAAGAGACAAGATTATTGGAAATGGAATTCTTCCATCCACTTCAGGGTCTGCAGTGTTTTTCCTGCTTCCATGACACTGAATGAGAAGAAAAAGGCTAAAGAAGCTCCCGAGTCAAAGGAGCCTATTAAAGATAAGACTCCTGAGAAGGGGGCGGAAAAAGGTGAAAAACAGTCCCTGAGTCCAATGGTCCCACAGCCTCGGCAGGTCTGGCACCAAAAATGTGGAAGCCATCGGATCCATTCTCAATCTCCATCCAGGCTCTTTCCTGCAAATCCAGTTAATCCTCAGCTCCATTCCCCTATACTTCAACAATACTCCAAGGCTTCATCAATGGCATCTCCTGGGTCTGTACATTCTACCAGGAATCTCACTGAAGCAGACATTGACAGGACAATGCAGAGATTTCTTTGGACACAGATACAGTTGGGGAGGTCTCCTGGCACCATCCCCTTTGATAGGCTCAAGAACATCATCAGCAACCCCCCTCTCCATATTTGACATTTGATTGCACTGTAAGCCAATCCATCAGAACTGAAGCCCTTGGATCTGAGGATCCCTGAATCACCTTTGTTGACGCTGATAGTGACATTCACTTTGGCTTCAGCAATGACCCAGTCTCACTAATCTGTGGATCTCTTGGATTGAGATGAGAGTCAGAGCCACAGCTTCAGAACCATCAAACATGGATAGGGTTGGACTCTGAAGTTGTTGGGGCTGTCCCTTCCTCTTGGGGCACTGTCTCTTGACATCTTGACTCCAGTATCGGCTTTTGCACCAGAAAGGATTAGAAATTTGAGACTCTTTCAATAACACTTTTAGAGAGACTTCCTCGGCTCCTATCTCCTCCTTAGTCTTTCATTGGGTCCTCTCACAGTTGAGAGAAAAGGAGCCTCCATCTCTTTCAGATCTGCCCCAACCTCTAACTTATTCTGCTCAGGAATACACTCCTTCTCTTCAACTAGGACAGGCAATCTCCAAAACTCCAGGGAGAGGTACTATCTTTGAATTTTCAATCTAATTCAGACCTGTCACTAGATATTCCAAAATGACAGGCACAAAGAAAGCAAACATGCAAACAGAAGCAGTTGTATTCATCACCAGAATCCATCACAGAAGGCATGGATTTGGAGGAGGTTGAAGGCACCCCTACCTAGATCCCCTTTTGGAGATGTCTTATTCATAGAAATTTTATAACTGGTTAAACAGAAAGTTGATTGGTTCCACAGTTACACCTTCCCTGGAATAATTTGTGTTTTTGGAGGCTTTTGGAGCTGGCTCTTTTACATACTGGGTGGTCCCTCTCCCAGTACCCTTATAAATCTAGTGGCTTAGGGGGCCTGGAAAGAGCCTGGTACAGCAAAGCCCATACCCAAAATATCTGAGAGGATTCTTGCAGAACGTAAGCACAGACTTCACTGGAGTAAGGGTCCCCCCTGTGGATGCCATGGTTGCAGCAGCAGCTGCAAAAAAGGAACTCTCAGATGAGAGTTTGTCTGTCCATCCCTCTAACAGGGAGTCTAGGACCTTGGACAAATTTGATAAATGGACATATGCTTCAGCAACTTTTTTCCTGAGAATGTTGAACTACATGGCCCATAATGTTTGATTCCAAAGAGAACTGACCAAATAAATTACCAACTTTTTTTCAGGTAATTTGCCACTGGATATCCAGAAGACCATGCACTCCAGGCTTTCCACCTTATCTTCTATTTTGAATACCTCCATGCATCTGCTTTCTAATGCAGCCAATGGGACAGCTAGCATCCAGGCAGGGCTATAGCCTTACACCACCACGCCTGGATGCAGTTGTGTGATTCTGCGGAGAGCTTTAAGATATCTTTCATCAGTGCTCCTTATACTGTATGGCCTGAAAGTTAAGGAGACACTAACAAGAAACAAACAAGACAGTGAATCTCTTTCTGCCTCTGGAATCCATGTCTCTACTCTCCAGAGAACTTTCTCCAGGAATCAACAAGGAGAGAAGTAAATATGGTTCTAGAAATTGCAAGTTCCTGCCCAGGACACTTTTTTTCTGACAGAGCTTCCAGTGGTAGAGGAGGAGGGAAGTTCAATGAACATCACCCAAGATGCAGAAGCAGACCGCAAAACCAAGAATTTCATGGATGCTTTTCTGACAAATCCTTCCAGCATTCCTGAAGAGGTATCTGACTGCCGTCTCTCAAGCCTAGTGGGCCATCACCTCAGATTCTTGGGTGTTAAGGGTAATTACCAGAGAAAGCTCAATACCAATTCTAACAATGCCTCAGGCAAAAGTAAGAATTCCCTTAGTACCACACACTCAGTTGGAATCCCAACAGCAGAAGTAAACAAGTTGTTAGAGAGTCATCCTGCAGGTCCCTGCAGACCAGATAGGATCCAGTGTCTATCTCAAGGTTCTTTTTAGTTCCAAAAAAGACAGGGGACCTAAGATACTTAAACTAATATGTGAAACAGACAACATTCTGGATGGTCACAGTTCAGTGTATTTTTCTTCTACTCAAAAAGAATGTCTAGACAGGCTCTATCAATCTCCAGGAAGCCTATTACCACATTAAAATGCACAGACACTCCAGGATATTTTCCTGTATCCAGCTGGGAGTCAATCATTTCTAATTCAGAGCTCTGGCCTTTGGACCCACCACAGTCTCCTGGGTGTTTACTAAATGTATGCAGCAGTAACAGTTTATCTCAGACCGCAAGGTTTCCAGGTGATGACTGGCTCCTCACCACTCTGACTGAGGATTTGCTAATTCTCCAACAAAGGGGTCTTGTCCTCCAGTTGCTTCACCTTCTAGGAATTGCAGTGAACAGACAGTAAAGCAAATTGTTCCCTACTCAGAATCCGGAATTCATTGTGTGCCACCTAAATAATATACAGTTCAGATAACCACCTCACCTCACCTCTGCACAGTATTCATTCAATCTGCCAAATTACATCACAAGAAGACAATTTGTTCCCCCTGGCATGTTTACAGACTTTTAGGACCGATAGCTTCATCCATCATTCTTGTTCTCATGTCCAAATTCCATATAAGGGTTCTGCAATGGACACACTCAATCCAGTGATCTCAATGTTACCACCATCTTTCCTAACGTAGCATTCGAGTACAACATAAACCAAAAAATCTATTTGCCTGTATTTTTTCCAAAGTACTCTAACAAAGGAGTATATATACAATACTTACTTGAGGTTCATTGCCAACTAAGATTTTATTTACACAGAACCTAGACTTTCAGGAAGTCATATTAATTGTTCAGTGCATTCTTGAATCTATTCTGTGACAGGGAGTTTTGAAAATTGATCTTTCAAGATTGGTACCAAGCTGTATATCCTTTGTATTTATTTAAAGGGTCTATATTATATCCTCGAATGCTTAAAAAAGTGAACGCTGACTGATCGAACTTATTTTCGCAAAACTGCAAAATATCGAAGTAGCAGAAACTCGAATTTTTTCCTAGGGAAAGAATTCGGTTGTCCGTTTCTGTTGCTTTGGTATTTTCAGTGTTATGGTGGAAAGTTACCGGTCGGATTCAGGTAAGTGTGCGATTGTGTGGATGTGAGTGTTAGGGTGATTTAGGTGAGTTAGGGTTAGGGCTCGGATTAGGTGTGTGTGCGATTGAGTGGACATGAGGGTTAGGGCAGATTTAAGTGAGTTAGGGTTAGGGAGCGAGTGAGGTGAGTGTAGGGTTAGGTATCAGATTTTAGGTGTATGTGTGTGGATTTCTGTTTGTTTGGTGTGCTTGTGTTGTGTGTATGTGTTTTGGATCAGCGATTTTTTTCCCTGGGAAACAAATTGCTGATCTGACAGTTTTGAGATTGTAAGGTTTCGCTTAAATTAAGTCGATCAATCAGCATTCGGTTTTCTAAGCGTCCGATGATATAATATAGACCCTATTTAAACTGGGTCTAATACTCTCCAAAAGGTGGAAACATCATTCCACAAGAGATACAGCAACTGCAGCAGTTTTTTAACACCATATTCTAATTGATGAGATTTGTGCAGGTGCTACGTGGCCTAAAGTGCATACCTTTGTGTCTCACTATAAAGTGCATCTACACTCCAGAGCTCAATCTTCCTATGGCTCTGCTCTACTCAGGAACATCCCTCCATAAATCCATCCAGGAAATCATTCAGCCAGGGATTCCATCCCAAAGGTTGAATCAGATGAAAATGTGCAACATTAGATATGAAAACCAGGAAGCTCAACATCTCCTACAGAAATTCAGCTAGTATTGGAAGTCATGTAGTACATAAGAGAATAAATGGTGAGAACGTTACTACAGACTGCAGGGGCTCACAGTTTACAGGGAAAGACAGTACATATATAATTAATTAGAGGTTATTTGCAGTCCCTGTGGTATATAACTGTTACCCAAAGATGGCAATATATGGATTAGCTTGTCCCAGTAATAAGTTTTAATAGGAAAATCAGTGCGACAAATAAAGGTGAGAACACAGGAGTAGATAAGGGATATTAAAAGTAACTCACCCACTAGTCCAGTTGCGTTACACTTTTTAGAAAAACATAATGGTGATTTTGATGTATTAAAATATTTCATTATGTATGTACTAAAAAAATTTGGATTTATATTTAAATCCTTCTGACATTTTACTGCAAATATAAGCATATGGTTTATTCTTACATATGACACATTACAACCAGGCGGGCTCAACAATGAACTCCTTATGAAATATTTAATTGAATGGCATTTTATGCTATTTAATATGTTATGAAGTTGAATATATTATATATGATTAGTATGATATATTGTATTTAATGTAAATTAATTTATGATTAGTATGTGTGTAGTATGCTTCCAAGAAATTTCTTGGAAGTGGGAATATTGATAACAATATATATTTTGTATTTTTGCAGTGTTTGCATGTTTAGTAGTTATTTGTGATTTTGCTTCTTTAAGAACTTTAAGAAAATTGAAACATTTAATAATTTATTAATTAATTGGGTTGGATATATATTTATATGTTTGAGTGTTTTATACATTTTTGAACATAGAAGGTGTAAGTTGAGGTGCTAGTTCAGTGTTTTGTGGTTCGTTATTTACATGTAATAAAATTTGCTTTTAAGTACCAAAAGTGAGTAGTATCTTGCTAAAATGTTGATATTTGGCACCAAATTTGAAAAAAGTGTGCTTGAATTTACTCTTCTATAAAAGATACAAGGCCAAACATCCATCAGATCTAACTGTCGCACTGCCTAATTTTCAATACTCAGTATAAATGCAGCTTTTGTAGTTTAAAAGAGAACCACACCCAAAAACGAAAAACATGTTCTTCAGCATATCCTGAACTTTTCTGCATTGCTAACGTCTCTGTATCAAAGTAAGTGGTTATTTTCTTATTTGTTATACCCAAATATGCCCTAAAAGGGTGGCTGCTATGGCCAGCTTGATTTTGTTTTACATTTAATGCCTTCACCTTCCTAATGTCATTTTAGTAGGACTGTGGTGTTCTCTCTCATCAGGTTACAACTGTAACTGTCACTGTTTGATTTTGACTGTCAGCATTAATCATATCTGGCCTTAGGCATAGGCCAACTGCCTGTTCTAACAGGGGCACTTTTCATGCATGTATGTATGTATGTATGTATGTATGTAAGTACGTATGCATTTATTTATTTATTGCAGTAAAGAAATGGTTTCCTTACTACATAAAATAAATAAATAAACACAAAAAAAGCACCAACTGCTAGAGCAGTGAGAGGCATCCTGGGGAGAAATCCTGTAGTCTTTTCCTTTGTATTTGTTGGCCTCCTGTTCACACTTCCCATGACCTCTAAAGACAATGGATCAGGTAGGTCACAGGTGGAAATGAGGAAGACATCAAAAAATCAAAACACTCAAAAGTGAGACTCTGGCCCAAAGAGACGACTGCCAATAATGTGAAGTAAGTAGATAGATAGATAGATAAATAGATAGATATACAGACAGACAGACAGATATGTATTTATTTATTGTTACTGGAAGACAATCACATATTTTGGATAGATGGGATCTAATGAGTCCTCAGATGTCCCTGATATTACAAAACATGCCTATTTTACTGAATACATTAAAAATAAGTTATGTCTTACCATAACATTCCATCTGTGGTGTTGATCTTCATTCATTCATTACAAGTGGGTTCGGAACCAATCCTCGGTTCCAACTCGGCTGTTTATCAAGCCCGCGCCAGCCAGAAAACTCTTGAGATAAGTTTTATCCATAGTGCCCTTCTCCATGTTACCTCAGATCAAGTTTGCCCAAAGGACAGGACAGCTTCTAGAAAGGAAAGTGGAGGATGTCTTTAAGCAAGTACATTACCAAACCTCCAAGAGCCCTTGGAGGGGGATAGAGGGGGGGTTTGTAATGAATGAATGAAGATCACCAGCACAGATGGAACGTTATGGTAAGACATAACATCTTTAGCTGATGTTGTTAATCTTCATTCATTCCTTACTGATGGAACAGAGTCCCTAGCTACCTGTTTCCTGAAGTCCCTAAGGAATAATATTCCTGAGTACCATTGAGCTGAAGGAAGCTCTTCCCCTAGAAATCATATCCAATTTATGATGCATAATAAATGTATGAGGAGTGGCCTATGTTGCTGCTGCGCAAATGTTATCCATGGAAGCTCTGGAATGGAAGGCTACAGAAGATGAAACTGACTTCTTGAGTGTGCTTTAATCCTTGCAGGAATAACCATGTTATTTTCTCGGTATGTATATATATATATATATATATATATATATATATATATATATATATATATATATATATAGGTAATGTAGTCTGTAAGCCATCTGGATAGGGTAACTTTAGTTACTGCTTTCCCCATCTTAGGGCCAGAATAGGCAATACATAGCTGGTCAGATTTTCTAAAGGACTTTGTCTTGTCAACATAAAAATGTAGTACTTTTACACCAATATTACATCCTTTATTAGATACTTTCTCTAGGCTAGTAGAAAATGATGTTCATGAATATTTCAATAATGGTAACAGGCGCAGGAGAAGACAAGTTAAACATAATTTATCATTTTTACAAAGGAAAGCATTACAGGATTTGTGCCAAGATAGAACGGTCACAGTTAGACCTGCTGACAAAGGAGGCCCGATTGTGTTAATGGATCGAAGTAGCTACCTTGACAATATGAAGTTAATGTTAGAGGAAGGCAACTTCTACATTAAGATCAATATGCAAGAAGTGACCAATAAAGTATTCAGAGTCTATGATATGTTAGATGATCTGGTCAAAAGTCGTATTATTAACTTAGATTTGTTTAAATACCTTAGGGTTAATGATCCTTGTCTACCAATAATTCAAGGTTTACCTAAGATTCATAAATCAGCTACCAATCCACCCCTGCGGCCTATAGTGTCAGGTCAAGGTTGGCTTACAGAACCCTTTTCAATTTATATAGAGTACTATTTACGACCTATTGTCGATGCCAATAATGTGGTTCTTAAGGACAGTAAGCAGTTTTTACTAGATTTATATAGTTATACTAAAACTTTACGTGATAATGAATTTTATTTTATGGTAAGCTTGGATGTGGTCAGTCTCTTTACCGTTATTCCAAATGATTTAGGGGCAACTATGGTGCAGCGCTATTTGAATAGGAAATCACTTCTGGGTGAAGAAATGGTTGACCTGTTGGCACTATTTTTGGAAACAGTTCTGTATAACAATGTATTTATTTTCAATGAGGATGTCTTCCTACAGGTTGATGGCGTAGCTATGGGCACTCCTTGTGCCAATAGCTACGCCAATATAGTGATGTCTGATTGGGAAGAAGAATTACTCTTTCCGCTAGCCACTTTTCAACAACATGTAGGTTTCTATAGGCGTTTCGTGGATGACCTCTTCTTGATTTGGAGAGGTGATGAAAGTAGTCTATTAGACTTTGTGGCAAATATGAATAATTTGACTGAGTGTCTGAAGTTCACATTAAATTACTCAATTTCCAACATATCATTTCTTGATGTAAACATTATAAGACTTGAGAGTGGTCTACTAAATACTTCTGTCCATAGGAAAGCATGTTTTAGGAATAGTCTTCTTCATAGACATAGCATGCACCCTAGTTTTGTTTTCAACAATGTTATTAAGGGACAACTGATGAGAGCTTCCAGGTTGAATCCTTTGGATGAAGGCTATGAATGTGAGGTACTAGAATTAAGAAAAAGATTTAAGGAAAGATGTTATAGGGAGATAGAAGTAGATAGAGCTATTTCTGTAGTAAATGATTTAAGGACTTCAAGAGCCTGTCCCTATTTTTCTGAGAATGGGGATATTGTATCTACTATACCCCCTAGAGAAGTAGGTGGACTGAAAGTACCATTATACTTCACAAATGACATAGATGATATCAGGAGCATTGTTATGAAGCACTGGGACATCCTATCGCTAAATGATGATATAAGTAATGTGGTGGGACGTCAACCCAAGTTCTTATATAAGAATAAGCTGAATCTAAAACGGAAGTTGTGTCATTATTCAGGTGGTGTAGATACTACGTATTTTACTCCCACATATAATACTGTTCCCTGTAATTCATGTAGACAATGTCAGTTTATAGATACTGACAATGTGTTTCAACATCCTATTACAGGTTATAATTATCATTTTAAAACTCAAACTAATTGTCGAGTGAAAATGTAGTTTACCTTGCTAGATGTGTGGAATGCACTTCATTTTATATAGGAAAAACTAATCGTCAGTTACGTGAACGCATCAGGGAGCATGTTTACCATATTAGGATGGGTTCTGAAAACAATGCTTTAGCAAAACATTGCAAGCAATATGGTCCATTGCATAGTTTTAAATTCTTTGTCATGCAAAGCATAATACCCAGTGGTAGAGGGGGTAATTTAATCAACTATACAGAGGAATGTGAGGCACGTTGGATTATCCGCTGTAGAGCGGATAAACCACCAGGAATTAATGATAAAGTATGCCTGCATTCCTTTTTACGTAAAAGAAGACTTTTTAAACCAAAGCATAATGCTTTGGGTTAGTTTCTTTTAATTATATAATGATTTAGTTTTAGATATTTACCATTGTGTATATGTTTGTTATATGTTATTTATGAATAAGTGCTCTTTATGTATGTAAAAATTTTTTATATATGTACATATACATTGTTTGAATATGCATTTTGCTTTAAATTCTCAATTGAGATTAATGACATCATGTACTTAATTGATTTATTGGTTTCACCATCTGCTTTATAAAGACAGGAAGTTCATGTTGTTTTATAGTCTGAAGAAGCCTTAGGGTGAAAGCGCTTACTACTGTTTGTTTGAATAAAAGGTGTTGTTTCTACGAACGGAAGTCTTTGAATTCATTTTGACTTTTGGAATTGTCGTACCATTTTCATTCTGGTGGACTGCCTGTTGCTCCTGTATATGCTCTGGATTTTGCGTTATTTATAAAAATGTAGTTGTCTGTGAACATCAAGCAAATGCAAAGCATATTCCCCTTTATTAGAGTAATTTAGGAAGAATGCAGGTATGTCTAGAGTTTGATTAATAGACAGATCTGAAATCACTTTCAGAAGGAAGGAAGGAAGGATTTGTTCATAAGAAACCTTATCCTTAAATCAAATATGGACGCTTAATACTCAAAGCTTGTAGTTCTGATATACATCTAGCAGAAGTAATAGCGACCATGAATAAGGTTTTCCAAGATAGGAATTTCAGATCACATGTGTCTGCAGGTTCAAAGGGGGAACTGGTTAGA
This sequence comes from Protopterus annectens, assembly GCF_019279795.1. NCBI lineage: Eukaryota > Metazoa > Chordata > Ceratodontiformes > Protopteridae > Protopterus > Protopterus annectens. The sequence goes on along the minus strand of NC_056748.1, from coordinate 1,139,594,820 downwards.
GATAGTAAAACCATTGTCAAGTCCCATGGTTCAATTGGTTGTTTTAAAGGGGGCTTGATATGCAGAACCTCATTTAAAAAAAGCTTTACACAGTCTGTGAGAGATTAGTAGCTCATGAAGACAACCATTATGGTAGTTGGATATTGCAGACAGATGGACCCGCATAGAGGAAGCAGCAGCTCCAGATTCCAGTTGAGTAGATAAATATTCTAGAACAACAGGTACTTGTGCTGAGAAAGGGTCAATATGCCTATCATTGCACCATAAAAATAAACGTTTCCATTTACTAAGGTAAAGCCTTCTGGTGGATGGTTTATGTGAAGTCAAGAGAACATGACGAACTGCAGAGGACAGGTCACTTTGCCTAGCAATTAGCAGAAGTGGAGGAACCAAGCTGTCAGCTTGAGACTGGATACATTCGGGTGAATCAAGCCCTGTGGATGCATTACCAAGTCTGGGACTGGGTCCAGAACTCAGGGTTGACAAATTAGATGAGGTCATAGAAAAGGGAGCCAAATTTGATGAGGCCAGTAAGGGGCAATGAGGATTACTTTGCTTCTCAATCAAAGAGCCTTATTTATGGATTGAGGTATCAATGGGAGAGGGGGATAGGCATGGAAAAGACCCATGGGCCAATTGTGTAGGACAGCTTCCCTCGGTGACTCCCCCCATGGGGGGATTAGGGCAAACTAGCTGCTGCATTTGTGGTTTGAGAGGGAGGCAAATAGATCACAGCAAGGCTGACCCCAGCGACTGAAAATCTTCATCGTCACTATTGGATTGAGGGACCACTCATCAGACAAGAGAATATGTCTGTTCAATTTGCCTGCAATCATGTTGAAATCCCCGGGAATGTGCATTGCTACAAGAAAGTGATTGGAAGTTATCACTCATTGCCAAATTCTCATGGCTTCCTGACATAAAGGGTAAGATCTGGTTCCCCCCTGTTTATTTGTGTACCAGACTACTTACATGTTGTCTAACTGATTGGCAATTGTTCCCAAAGGGAGGACAGAATGGAATGCTTGCAACTCGAGAAGCACTGCCCTCAGTTCCAGAACACTGATATGCAAATTGGTCAAAGGACTGCTATGAAGCTCAGGAAGGGAAAACACTGGTTCTGAAGTGACTATAGGCACGGAGAGATGAGGCGGAGCCGAGGCAGTCTTCATGGTGGTTGTCAGTGCCGAAGATGGAGTAGATGAAGAAATCGGAGCAGAGTATGTAGTCGATGCCATAGTCAAAGTTAACGGTGCAGTAAAAGAGTTCAGAGCAGACAAAACATCCAGTGCTGAAGGAACAGATGGCGCTGATGGAATCGTCTCTTTTGGAGCCAAGATTGGAGCCGAGGATTTCGGTCTCAGAACCGAAGACTCCTTATGCGACAACTTAAGAACCTTAGGCCTTGCTTCCCATGATTTCGATTCATGAGGAAAAGTGGGAAGAGACTTACTCCTCTTTTTGTCATCTTTCCTCACAGAAGGTAAAGCCTCCCTCTCAGAGATCGGCTCCAAAATGGGAGATTTTAGTAAACCAGCAAGCAACAGTTTATTTTTGCATTCCGCAAGAGTGCAGGAGCTAAACAGTAAACACAAGACATATGACTGTCTAAGTTAGGCATTTCTCTGTCACATTTGTCACATCTTTTAAAACCAGTAGTCGTTTTCTTTTCTGACATGTTTTCCACAATAAGTATAACAATTCCCAAACAGGAAAAACACAATCCAAATTTAGGCACTACAACAATAAAAATAATAAACGCAGTACAACCGTAACTATGGTACAAAAGACTACCCAACCAGGTAAGGGAACGTACCAACAATGGTAGACAAGTTACCGACTGGTAGAAAAAGGAGAAGTAAAGCTGAAAACGGGCACCAGCGAAAAGGGTACGACTAAAAATCCAAGACGTTTTATAAGAAAAGACTTAAAGGAAGAAAACTCCTGTCAAACTATCAGCAAAATGAACACTTAGCTGAGAGGCTGTCTGGCACGTCTTGTTTCTTAAGCGGCAAACAAGATCTGCGGTAACATGGAGAAGAGCACTATGGGTAAAGTTTAGCTCGAGAGTTTTCTGGCTGGCTCGGGCTTGGGAAATGGCTGAGTCGGAACCGAGGATCGGTTTTGAACCCACATGTAAGGAATGAATGAAAATTAACATCAGATCAGGTATTTCAGTTTCAGATTCAGATTCCACATCCTTCAGAAAATGCACACTAATGCAAAACTTATTCCATCAATTTTCTAAGTTTATAAGAAAAATATTTTAAATCTGGCCATAATTTTGCCCCCCTACAATTATTTTTGATATTGATATTGATATTGTCCAGGTCTCTTATTCCGAGAGGTTAAGAGGCATGTCCCTCCTATATTTTTTTTATCCTGGTAAACCACACTGGATGAAAGTCAGTCATAAAATGATTGACACTGCAGTTCTGTGCTTTTATCCAGAAAATCTTTGTCAATGCAAAATCTTTTGTTCTATATAAAAGGGTCTCCTGTCTTTGGGGAAATATGGGCAATGGCTGCTTTTTGCTAATTATTCTGAATTTGCAGGATTACTGTAATTTGTGTAAGGAGAACATGGAATACTTAAATGCATAGCTACTGTTTCCATGGAACAAAGCTGATATACAGACCATGAATATCATGTTTAATTAAAACTGCTGGATGGAGGTGAGAACGTTCTGTAGAAAGTACCCAACCTTCTCATTTACTTGGTCTAAGAACCAGTGACTGGCTTTGCCGGACTGTTGTGCATTTGCAGGATCACTGTCATTTGTGTGAAACAGCTTGTAATACTTCAATGTGTCACTACTATTTCCATGAAACAAAGATAAAATGCAAGCTATAACTTACTTTAAATGCACCACAACATTTTATCACAGGTTTGGGAGTAGCTTTGAATGACTGATGGTGACTGAGGACTGCCCATATGCAACAAGGGGATTTTTGCCTCCCAGTACCCCTACCATGTATACAACTTGAGCTGTTACTAGCATGGTTGATACCACTCCCTCAATGGATGTTATACTACATGTATTTATACAAAAATAATGGAGGGTGTATCTGACTATCTAGAGGGTGGATGTGGCCTTGTTACTGCACACACAGTGGGGTGTTTAAAGTAAGTTTTGTCAGAGTCAATGCATCACTATGATTTGTAGCTATAATTGCAGATGAGGGGCTGTCTACAGAAAGCAACTTACCATCTTGTTTTCTCACTGTATACAGTCACTGTCTAGGTTGCAGGATTAGTGTGCATTTGCAGAGCTAACCTGAATTTTGTGAAGCAACTCGGGATTCTTTAATGTGTGGCTACTGTTTGCATGGGCATTGGCAGAGCTGGAACGTATTGCATGATCATTTTTATCAGAAACATCTGAAGCACATACAGAAGTACACTGCTAAGTGTGGTAGTGTGGTTTGAAGCTGTCTGTTGAAAGAAACTGACCTCTTGGTCTTCAGTTTAAACAATCAGTATATGGCTTTCAGGACTAGTGTGCATTTTGTCAAGTAAAGTGGATTGTTGAAATGGATATGTGACATATACACAGACAAAGTAGCTATAATTGTTAGGGCTATCTGCAGAGGAACATGACTAGCTGCCTGCTGATGTTTTTGCTCATTATTCTGGCTATGCAGAACTAATATGAAACATGTGAAGCAACCTGGAACACTTTTACTTTATGACAAATGTTTGTTTGAACTACAATACATGACCATCCTCTTCTTATACAATCAGATGGCTGAATTATACACAGATATGGCTATAGCTGCCTGTCACAGTGAGGCATTCATGATGAAACTAAATGACCCTTTTGTGATTTGCTCACTTTAAGTTCTCTGTCAAAATAATAAGGCACAAAATTCATTGCAGGACATCCAGACCTTCACAGCTTCTGGGGGGCTTGTGGCCTTCAAGCACCAAGGATGTGTAAATCAGTTTTGAAACAGGCTTAGTAGTGGCATCTGCCCCAAGCCCCACCTAGTCTAAAACTATCCCTGCTCAGAGGTGTACACAGAAGGTCACTGTAGCTTGTGTGGGGAGCTGGTGATGGTATCATTCTATCTAAGTGAAACACTTAATCTTTTACATAATTTGGCATGAAATTCTGCTTCTATTTTTTTCTGACTCATATTTGTTTTGTTTGATGTTTTCTTTGCTTGGATTATGTGATAATCTTTTATCACTTTTCTCTTTAACTTTCCTCCCAAACCTCAGAGGTTACTATTCTTGGGTCTGATCCCGCCACACCCCCGCTACTTAAATATACCAACTCCCCTTATGGAAATTTCTGTTTAACCATTCTATGTTGTGCACTTTCAGCAATAGCTCAGGCCAACTAAAACTTTGCGGTGCACTGCTTTTCGATGGAAGTCATGCTCGACATTTCTGTTGTTCGAAATGTATGCGTCAATAGACTTGTATTCGACAGAATTATCTTTCGAGCAAATGATATAGACCCATACATATATATATATATATATATATATATATAGGGTCTATATCATATATTTGAAATTCCAAAATATTGAACACCATAAGCTCAAACTTGGAATTTCGAAATATGATAACATCGAACACTCAGAATAGAAAATTTTTCCCAGGGAAAAAATTTGCTGTTCCGAGAAACATACACACAACACAAGCGCACCAAAATAAATAAACCACACACATACACTTAACAAAACCCTACTTCTAACCCTACACTAAACCATACATACATTCCTATCTATCCACTAACCTTAACCTATACCCTAACCCTAAGGTCCTTAACTATCGCACACTTACCCGTACGAAACTATACACAAACAAACTAATTAAAACACACACATACACTTAACAAAACCCTACTTCTAACCCTGCACTAAACCATACATACATTCCTACCTACCCACTTACCTTAACCCGCACCCTAACCCTGAGGTCCGTAACTATCGCACCACAGTGGAGGAAATAGCAAAGCCACGGAACGGCCCACCGAAATCTTGCCCCAGGTAAGAATTTGATGTTCCGGGGCTTCGCTATTTTCATCCTTCGATGTAGTTGGTTCGATATTATAACATTCAAAGTTTTGCAACTTTGATGTTATAATATAGACCCTATATATATATATATATATATATATATATATATATATATATATATATTACTCAATTTTTATATATATATATATATATATATATATATATATATATATAGGGGAAGGGGAGGAGACAGTATAAGAACAGTGTGAAAAATAGAAAATGTTATTGAAATGTTTGACAAATGCACAATATTCTTAATATTTGCTTAACTTGCTTATATATATATATATATATATATATATATATATGTTATATTGTAACAGTTTTAAAAAGATGTTTAGGGGAGTGTTTTTGATGATCATGTGATGGTGAATGATTATTTAAGCATGTCAATCAGTGTAATATGTGTATTCTGATGATGTCAATGGCTTAAGGCCGACAAAAGCGCTAAACTGTGGTTGCTGTGGTCTATTTTGCTACTGGTTTCTGTCATCTTCTACATTTAACATTATATATATATATATATATATATATATATATATAAGCTGCAACTTCAGCTATATGGTTTTGGTCATTTGTCCCTTAATTTTCATTCCAGTTTAACACTAGACAATGATACACAGAATACCTTTCTTAAGGTTATGTAGGGAGGCAAGTGCTATTTTGAGGTATGATTTATGTATCACCACGTGCTTTTATCTTTCATGTTTATTGTGCACTGCAATTGGTTAACTTTGGATACAACTCATTTCCTCCTTAAATAAAAAGTCTGATTAAATTGCTTTTGTTATGCATGATTTTTGTTTATGCCTACATTGAATCAAAAGGTTGAAAAAAAAACATCTGTGCAGTGACTGAGACCTAGTTCAAGGCTGCCCAGTGCACCCCAGCACTACCAGGCTATAATTCATACCACACCTTTCGGCCACAGAACCTGACCGAAACACTAAGGGTTGAGGTATGTCCATATTCATCAAGGATACCCACACCTCCAGGCTAATTGCAAAACACAATGTCTCTGAGATCATCCAAGTGCAAGTAACCCAGGGCAAAAATGCATTCCAAATTGTAGCTTGTTATAGATCCCACAGTCCTCATTCCTGGGGACATTGGAAAAAAATGAGAGTCCTACCAAATACCCTAATAATGGGTGATTTCAATTACCCCAACATAAACTGGGAAAACTACTCTTGTACTAATCCCCTTGCTCAACGATTCCTGGAATTTATAAACTCTAATGCCCTGGATCAACTTATCAACACCCCCACCAGGGGCAACAATATTCTGGACCTGATCATTACCAACATGGGCGACTGGTGCTCCACGCCCAGGATCAGCTCCTCGATGGTTAGATCAGACCATAAACTAATCACCCTAGATATCCATATCCCGACCCACCCCACACAAGGAAACCATAGTAAAAAATTTCTCCAAAGCAAACTTCATGACACTCAAAACAGAGGTGGCTAACTTCGTGACACCCCTGCAGATGGACAATACAGTCATGACTGCTGAATCCTACACAAATGCACTCTACAAGCACCTACATGAGTGCATGGATCGTGCTATCCCTAACAGATCCAAAATGCTATCCTCCAAAAAAAGGAAGCCAATCTGGTGGTTCCCTGCCATAAACAAACTCTACAACAGAAGGAAGAAACTGTTGCAAAAAAGAGTAAAATCCCATGACTGGAGGAACTCCCTGGTCAGCCTCAGTAAGAAGCTGAGATTCCTCATAAAATCCTCCAAAGCGAATTCTGAAAGAAAAATAGCCACGTATTCCAAGGACAACCACAAGGCATTCTTTAGCTATGTCAAGAATCTCCATGGCAATACCCAGATCTGCACTGAGCTATAGCAGAATGGCACAGAATATACAGAACTGACTGATATTGCCAACATTTTGGCAGACAGGTTCAGTGCTAACTTTATTCCCCTCTCACCCCCAAAGGGCCCATAACTATACCAGATGATCGTAGAGCTCTGTTAATCACAAGCACGCAGGTAAAAATGGCACTCTCTAAAGCCAAAAATACAGCATCCATGGGAATGGACAACATCCCAGGCTGCGTCTTACACAAACTCCAAAATGAACTAGCCCCCACCTAAACTCCATGTTCAATCACAGCGTCATCACAGGCTATGTACCCACTGAATGGCGCATAGCAATGGTTATCCCACTCCACAAGGGAGGCGCCACCACAGACCTCGGGAACTATCGACGTATTAGTCTGACAAGCCTAGTCTGCAAGGCCATGGAGCGTATCATCATGGAACTCATAAACAAAGACATTGGTAACCTCCAAACTTTGAACTCTACCCAGTTCGAATTTGTAAAGGGTAGATCATGTCTCTTAAACCTGGTAGACTTCTTTGAAACAGTTACCAAGGCTATAGACAAGGGCAAGGTGCTCCACACAGCCTACCTAGACCTCGCTAAAGCCTTTAATACTATCCCCCATTCAGGAATCATAGATAAACTCACCAACCTTAACATAAACCCTTACATCACGAGATGGGTGGTCAACTGGCTCATGGACAGAACCCACACAGTGAGAGTTACAGACTCCAGATCTGACTCCAAACCAGTGACAAGTGGAGTGCCCCAGGGTTCAGTCTTGGGACCCTTGCTGTTCGGTATATACTTCTCCGAAGTGCAAGTGAACACCAAAGGTCTATGGCTAACCAAGTTCACAGATGACTACAAACTGGGGACCATAATTGATTCCCCTGCTGATGTAGACATTCTGCAAAAGGGCCTCACCGAGACAGATACCTGGTGCCAAAACCATGGCTTCAAGCTAAATGCTAAAAAGTGCATTGTCATCCCCTTTGGTAAAAACACAGTACCCATTAACTACCAAAAAGGTGGCAGTTCACTTAACACAGAGAGTGTGATAAGAGATCTTGGGACCCAAGTGGATAGTAACCTTGCCTTTGAAAATCACATTGCCCCAGTGATCAGAAAATCTTTCTACGTGGCCCACCTAATCACAAAAGGGTTCGCATCTAGAAAGAAGGAGGTCATTGTCTCCCTCTACTCATCACTTATCAGACCCCTCATTGAGTACAATGCCCCTTTTGGGATGTACCTTGCAGGACACATACAACAACTGGAGAGACCCCAGAAGTATCTCACCAAGAGGATTGCTGGCTTCAAACAGTTGCCCTATGCTGACCGGCTCAAGAAACTCCAACTCTACTCTGTGGTATATCGCTTACTCTGATGTGATCTCTCTCCGACATACAAAGCTATGTCTAACCCAGAATTGATGGACATGCTCCACTTAAAGAAATCCCAATCTCTCCGAGCTACATGCTCTAGGGACCTAAACCTCACCACAACAATAAATAGGACATGCTGGAGGGATAGATTCTTGTCCCAGAGACTCCCCATGCTCTGGAACAAAATTCCCATCTACATCAAGCAGAGCTCATCATTAGCACTCTTCAAGAAAAACCTTGTTGAGTGGATGAGTAGTAGGAAATTCACCCCAGGGATCACTTCTGTGGATCTACTTGATAGAGGGACAGGAATTTAATCAGCATGGATGGCGTAAGCCAAGACACTTTTGGCTAGGCTTACGTATGCCCTCGGGCCGATAGCCTAATACCTACCTATGAACCTATGAACCTAAAACACTCCTTGGAGCATTTATAACTCCATGTCTTCTGGGTGCCTAGCGGTCACTAGACCTCCAGCTTAATTTAGTTATTAGAGTATAGTTTTGGTCAGTTAGGGCATGGTAAAATGATTTCAGGGAAACCATGGCTGAAGAACAACCCTGAATTTCTTCCCTTAATCATGATTATTACTCAGGGCATGACTTGATGAAAAGGTTTTTAAAAAACCTGCAAAATATACCAAAGTGCATCTAGAACCCCTGGCTTAATGCAGTTTTCCACTGCAGTTATTAGAGTAGCCTTGGTCAGTTAGGATGTGGTAAAAGGATTCAGGCAAAAAGCAAAGTTGATGAACAGGACTGAATTTCTTCTGTTTAATTATAAGTTTTGTTTACCATCATCGGATGAAAGCGTTGTTTAGAAAAATGTAAAATGTACATCAGAGTGTCTAGAACCTTAAATGCAACTGTTTCATACACAGTTAACTAGAGCAGTCTTCCCTAGTTAAAATGTGTTGAATGACAACAGGAAAAAACTGAAGAGTAAGACAAACTGTGAGAAAAGAAAAAAGAAAAAGAAAAAAATAGTAATCAGGATGGGGGCCCCAGGTGGTGTGTGTGGGGAGGCACTCTGGGGTCCTTTTGCCTACGGCAACAGTTGAGCAAAGGCTGGCCCTGACATCAAACCACATTTTTAATCACTTTGTTTCCTATGATTTTCATTAGTGGACATCTCTGATATGGCATTCTAAGGAATGTTTAAATAACAGTATTTAAAGTGTATCTGAGTTAATTGCTCAGTTCAAGTGCGAGAAATCCGAACCCTGTGATTAATACTTAGGCTGAGGTGGTTTATGTTGCGTTCACAGTTTTTAATATTGTAGGTGGAATTAGAATCTTTGATGTTAATCTTCCACCCCCAACTCATTGACTTGTCGCAACAAAACTCTGCATGTAATGCAAAAATGATATAACAAAGCACCAGAAGAAAGAGGCACTTTTACGGAAAATATAATGTAGAAAAAATGCAAATGCAAATACTGATAGGAAATTAGAAGAGTAAGATGAAATTGTTCATAGGATCGTAGGAGGTTACTAGGCTAATGGCCTTGGGACTCTTCCAAGCCTAGCCAGGAGTTTATCCCCAAAAAGATATCTGTTCACTTCCTTTGTGGCACTCCAGGGTTTGATTAAAGGGACAGACAACTCATTTGTAATAAGAAAAAAAGTGCTGAGTTTTCTTGTTTATTTGCATCTGAAAAATAAGCTTGAAAGCCTTGCTTTTGTTCAGGCTCCACGCAACACTATTTATCTGAGGTGTGATGCTGGCAAACTGTGACTGATAAGGCACATTTCAATGCCATTGTTTAAGAGCCATTATTTTGTTAATAGCTCTGTAGCTGGAATAAGTGATTTAGCCTAATTACTCTGACACTATTAGTAGCCTTAATGATATAACAGGCGATGAGACAAATGCAGCAAAGAAAAGCAAACAGAAATGGACTAATTATTACATTATTATTATTATTATTATTATTATTATTATCACATTATGCTATTTCTGTATATGCCATGCTTAGTGTTGAATTACAGGGAAGGAAAATCATTTTTTGAAAAGAAAATTTTAACATTTAGGTGGACTTCTCCTCTTAAGACATTATTACAGAGAGCTACAGTAACCAATACTGATTTGCATAAGGAATACATTTCAGTTAAACTAAACTCTACAATTAAGATTAGATTATTAAGAATGCAAAGCGTGCAGTAACACTGTATGAATATTTGATCTACAAGGCATAAGTGAAGAAAGGTTATTGTGGGCTTGCTTCATGTTGTATGTCTTTTGGCTTATAGGGGTCGCCACAGCGGAGCTCCGGTCTGCTAATGATTAGCAGTTGATTTTTACAGTGCCAAGTTGCCAGCCTGAAGCCCAACCTTCAAAGAAGGCACACTCATTCATGCACGCACCTACCTGCATGTCTTTAAATGTCACTCAACCGTGGGGAGGACATGCAGACTCCACACAGAAGGTGCTCCAGATGAGAATCGAATGGGAGAACCTCTTGCTGTGAGGCGACAACTCTTAACTGCTGCACCATCGCGGCTTCATTTCCATAATTTTTCTTAAATTAGATGAATGTAAGACATTTTGCATTAAAAAGGGCTCATTACTTTTTTTTACCCAGACCCGAGGCTGGTGTGAAACTGTTATTACTTTCATATTTTTATATTATTTCCATAAGGAATCAGCTTTAAGGGATTCCAATCTAGCAGAGCTGAAGAATCAGAAAGGGACAATGACTAACTTGAAAATAGTTATGGAGAAAAGCCAGTATTTGCAGCATCTTATTTAACAGTCTCCATGCAAAGAAACTAAAGGCAGCTAATTTACACACCAAGTGACTGAAAGCATTCCTTCTGGACAGTCCCAAAATGTTACAAAGTCCAAGAGGGGCAATAGAATGTCAACAAGAGAAAGGACTGCTGCCAGATGCTGAAAGGACAGAGTGGGAACATTACAGAGATAAAAAAAGCTGGCAAACCACCCTACTCCATTCACTCTTTCTTTAGATCTAAAATGATTATGGGACAGAGAGTCAAGTAAATTAGAATTCATATCTATGAGTACCAATGAACCAGCATAATGATATGGCCAACTGCCTGCAGGTACATTTCAGGTATGTATTGAGCAATGGCTAGGTGTCTTCCTGACAAATTATGTCTTTTAATCTACAATTTGCAATCATTCACTATTAATGCATGCAGTGGTAGCCCTTCTCTCTATATCTATATGTTATGTACGAGTTTGTGTATCCTGTTATACAGATAAATACATTCCCATGGATGACAGGCTGATAGTATCCAAACAACATGTGCAACAATTTGTGTCTTATTGTGGGTCAGAGCCAAAATTATGTTTTGGTGTTCTGGATAGTGATGAGCATTTTCTGTAAGGCTAAGGAGACAATGGGTTAAACAGAAGCTCCTTAGTCACCTATGCAGCCCATTTCCCACCGAGTATCTCCCTCAAAGTACAGCCATCCCCCCATGCAGGTATAAATACAATCAGTTTGTGTGTGATTAACAGAGAATTGCATTTATATCACACTCTAGAAAAATGAGACAGACTAAGGTTGTTTGCATAGCTGAGGCAGATGGTCCTCAGCTTTTTAACATTAAGGTACAGTTCCTCAGTGTAAACTATTTTGACTTAAGTCCATCTCTACCTGCACTCTGTACAAGTAAATTAGTAGTATAATTATTTCATAAGCCAAACTTTTTTAAATTGCATCATTTTTGCTCCTAAACCATTATCCAGGCAGCAGTGGGGTTACCTTGTCCTCTAACTGGCAATATTTATTTATTTGACATTTGTTTACCGGGGTGGTCAGACTGGGTCTACAGAACCCGTTTTCAGCAGAGGCCCGGAGAGAAAAGCTCCACATACAGTACAATACAAATACAGTGAAATCCAATACAATACAAATTACATTAGAAATACTGTACAAAAATAGGTTGAAAGAATATAAATTATGCTACAAGATATTACAATATATACTATACATCTAGACAATTCTTTAGCATTAAAACATTATAGACATTTATAGTCACTCTCACCATATACAGTGGATATAAAAAGTGTACACACCCCTGTTAAAATGCCAGGTTTTTATGATATAAAAAAATGAGACCACAATAAATAATTTCAAACTTTTTCTCACCTTTAATGTGACCTATAACCTGTACAGTTCAATTAAAAAACAAACAAATCTGTTAGGGGACAAAATATAAAAAATAAAAAACGTATAATAAGCTGGTTGCATAAGTGTGCACACCCTTAAACTAATACTTTGTTGAAGCACCTTTTTATTTAATTACAACATTCATTCTTTTTGGGTAGGAATCTATCAGCATGGCACATCTTGATTTGGAAATATTTGCCCACTCTTCCTTGCAAAAGCGCTCCAACTCTGTCAGATTGTGAGGGCATCTCTTGTGCACAGCCCTTTTCAGGTCACTCCACAGATTTTCTATTAGAGTTAGGTCTGGGCTCTGGCTGGGCCATTCCAAAAAAAAGAAGTTATGTCTTACCATAACGTTCCATCCATGCTGTTGATCTTCTTCCATTCATCACTGATGGGTTATTGGTTCTGTCCTCGGAACAGAGTCAGCCTTGTAGCAAGCTCGCATTAGCCAAAAAACTCTCGAGCTAAGTCTCTACCCAGAATGCCCCTCTCCCTGTTACCTCCGATCGAGTTTGCTAGAAAAATGTAAGTAAAGCGCAGGCCACCTTTGCATAAATAACCTAAGGTACTAAATAAACCCAAAGCATCCCCCAAGAGCCTTTGGAGGGGGACAGAGGATGGGAAGTGATGAATGGAAGAAGATCAACAACACAGATGGACCATTATGGTAAGACATAACTTCTTTATCTAATGTTGTTAATCTTCTTGCCATTCATCACTGATGGGACAGAATCCCAAGCTACCTTGAGGAACCTGGGTGGCCCTTATGGAAGAATATTCCTGAGCACCATTGAGCCGAAGGCAGCTCTTCCCCTGGAGACTATATCCGACTTATAATGTTTGATGAAGGTGTGTGGTTTAGCCCAAATGGCTGCTGCACAGATGTCATCCATAGAGGCTCTGGAGTGGAAAGCTACAGAGGTTGCTATAGCTATAGTGGAATGTGCTTGATATTATGAGGTCCAGGCTCATTTGTACGTGAGTAAGAAAGGAATTACAGTGTCTGAGCCATTTTGATAAGGTGACCTTTGACACAGCAAATCCCTTCCTTGGGCCAGAAAAGGAAATGAAAAGTTGGTCTGACTTGCATATAGATTTAGTCCCGTCTAGGTAAAAATCGGTTGTCTGTGTACATCTAAGGAGTGAAGGCGAATCTGGTTAAAGGAAAAATATCAGAGATCACTTAGGGGAGAAAGGATGGATCCGTCCTTCGTTCAGACTTAAAAACTTTAGCTCCATCTATGTAAAAACTCAGTTTCCTGTGTACATCTAAGGAGTGAAGGCAAACCTGGTTCCCGGGAAGAATCAGAAATAACTTAGAAGAGAAAGGATGGATGTGTCTGATATGATACTTTGTCTTTATGAAAACCAGGTAGAGTGCTTTATACACTAGGTCTGCAAGTCTGAGATTCTTCTGGCAGACATGAAGGCTATCAAAAATAAACATTTCAAAAATTAAAAATTTATGCCACGTTTTGCGGCTGGTTCAAATGGTTTTTGTGTCAAGGAGTGAAGGACAAGAGTAAGGGTCCAAGGCTCTGGAAGTTATCTGAAAGATGGCCTGACATGAGGAAATTCCTTTAAGGAAGGCTTTGCATAAATGGAAGGCATAAAAGGGGATGAACTATCAAATCTGGAAGGGGAGCCAGATACCAGGCTAGGCCGAAGAAAGGAAGGACCACACTTGAGGCCAGAAGGGAGGTCTGAGAATTACTTTGCATTTCAACCGATGTTATGCTCATTGTTAGAAAGAGAGCCAAGAGAGCCAAAGAGATTGCAGCAAGGTTGGCCCCAGTGGCTGAATATTTCAGTCACCACCTCGGGGTTGGGGAACCATTCGTGAGGCTGTAGAAAGCTTCTGCTCAGATGTCCATAATTGCGCTGGAACTCCCTGGGATGTGCGATATCAGAAAAGGTTGGAAGCTATCGCCGATAACCAAAAAACTCATTGGTTTTGCCTCATAAGTTAGAACAAGGTTACACCTTGCTTGTGGAAATACCATACCACTGACATATTGTCTGACTGAATTTCAAAAAGTCTCAGAGGGGAGAGCCAGATGTAAGATCTGCAACTCTAACAGCACTGATCTTTGATCCAGAATACTTTTGAGGAATACCATGTGCCTTAGACTGTCTTTTCCTGAGAACGGCTCCACACCTGATCAGAGAAGCATCTATGGTCGCCATGGCTGCGGACTGAAGAGGTTATAATGGGTGACTCTAAAGTGCTGCATTTGGCGTCATCCACCAAAGAAGCCGTGTTTGCAAGAGTTGGATATTGGAATCTGATAAGAGAGAGAGTGATAGTTAAGGAAGCATTGCAAAGACGGAGCAACGACAGGATCCGCGTATGTAGCTTCACTATAAGCATGAAAGGAATCGAAGCTGCCACTGAAACAAGGGTATGAAGTACTTCTCCGGCTGAGACTGTCGTTTGTCAGAGTATCAGCCGGAGCTGGAGTGTGAGATGCTGTCGCCTGAGATCTGAGAGCGATACTAGACAAGACTGGGCGTTGAAAACGGCTCCGACGACTATCTGTTGTGTAGGACTGAGCTTTGACTCTTCCCAATGTATTATAATTCCAAAATGTCACACTAGAGAGAGTATGAAGCAATGCAGTTACTGGGAGGCTTGGGGGGGTGAGGAACCAGTCATCCGAATATGGAAACACCCAGAGTTCTTGCAGATTCAAGTGATTTGTGACCACTGCAATGCATTCCGTGAGCACACTGGGGTTGTAGCGAGGCCAGATGGCAGGGCATGAAAGATAGTGACTAGCCCCTAGAATGAAGTGGAGTAGACTTCTGGGGCATTTATCCATCTTGATATGGTAATACATATCTGGGAGATGTATTGAACACATCCAATTGTCTCATCCCAAAAAAAAAAAAGGTGAGAATGGGCTGAACCGTGACCATTCGGAATTTCAGTTTGGTTGACAAGCTGTTTGAACTGCTGAGACCCAGAATAGGTCTCCGGTCCTCTGTCTGTTTAGGCACCAAAAAGAATTTTGATTAGAATCCAGATCTGTGCTGGTCTGATGGAACAGGTTGTATAACCCTTTCTGTATATATATATATATATATATATATATATATATATATATATATATATATATATATATATATATCTATATCTATATCTATATCTATATATATATATATATTTATTATTTTTTATTTTTTTTTTTTAAGAAGAAAAATAGGGAACGAAGTAAGCTCTGGTGATGATAGTCTGCAGCCAACGTTGGCAAAAGAGAGCCAGGCCGCTTGGTGCAGAGAGAAAAACAACCTGATCACTTCAAGAGGAAAAGGATCGGAATGCTCCTCAGGAATGCTGATAAGGTTGTCTGGAGAGGGGGTCCCTGTAGCCTTGATTATGGCGACCCCTTCTGGCTGAGTAATGGTGTCTTCCATAACTGTTACCACCTTTGTCCTTGGGGGTATCATTGCCTTATCAACCGATGGTGAAAGAGTCTGAGTGGAACCTCATCACTTTTAATAGGAGGGGTTGAGACCTCTGTAATAGAAAAAAAGGCTGCTGAAAAAGGAAGACCTTAGTACTCCTTTCAGGATTTATTTCATACACATGAAGAGGGCGCTGGTTGAAGAAAAAACACAGACAGATGTCGCACCCAAACAGTACACATAATCGTAAAATAAGTCATGATTAGGTAATTTACATTTACATAAAAATACAGTTTAAATGCTAACATTCCCTTCTTCTCCCCCCCCCTTTTTTTTTGTCATCCTGACAGGGAAAATGTTGCAAGAAAAAGAACAACAAGCCCAAGAAAGAAAAACGTCTAAGTATCCCTTGGAAACTACTCTTATTATTGTTAAGAGTTAAAAGTGAACGTAAGAAGAGGGAAACAACTCAGGGAAAAAGGGCTGTAAAAACTATGGTACTTTAGAAGATACTGACAGTAAAGATAAGTGGGTAGAGTAACTATTTATTGAAGGAAAGAAAGAAAATACAGAAAACCCATAGATTATAGCTCTATATTTTTAATAAAATGTACATAGCTGAGAGCTCTCTGAAATGCGGCTTTACTGCTACACGGCAAATGAGAACTGAGGTAACAGGGAGAGGGGCATTCTGGGTACAGATTTAGCTCGAGAGTTTTTTGGCAAACGTGAGCTTGCTACAAGGCTGACTCGGTTCCGAGGACAGAACCAATAACCCATCAGTGATGAATGGGAAAAAGATTAACAACATTAGATCTTTAATTTCCTTCTGGCAAAGCCATTCTTTTTTTGGTTTGGATGTATGCTTGGAGTCATTGTCGTGTTGAAAGGTGAAATTCATCTTCTGCTTCTAGCAGATGCTTGAAGGTTTTAGGCCAAAACTGACTGGTATTTGGAACTGTTCATAATTCCCGCCACCTTGACTAAAGCCCCAGTTCTAGCTGAAGAAAAGCAACCCCAATGTATGACACTGCCACCACTATGCTTCACCGTGGGGATGGTGCTCCTTCGGGGATGTGAAGTGTTGTTTTTGCGCAAAACGTACCTTTTGGAATTGTGGCCAAAAAGTTCACCCTTGGTCTCATCAGACAATAATACATTTTCCCAAATGCTTTTGAAGACTTGATGTATTATTTTGCAAATTGTAGCCAGGCCTGGATGTTTTTCTGTGTAAGAAAAGGCTTCTGTCTTGCAGCCCTACCCCATAGTCCAGATATATGGAGAATACAGGAGATTGTTGTCACATGTAGTACACAACCAGTACTTGCCAGAAATTACTACAGGTCCTTCAGTGTTGCTGTATGTCTCTTGGCAATATCCCTGACCAGTTTTCATCTTGTCTTTTCATCAATTTTGGTGGGACGTCCAGTTCTTTACAATGTCACTGTTGTCCCATATTTTCTCCACTTTTTGATGACTGTCTTCATTGTGTTCCATGGTATATCCAATGCTGTGGAAATTTTTTATACCCTTCTCCTAACTGATACCTTTCAACAATGGGATCCCTTTGATGCTTTGTAAGCTCTGCGGACCATGGCTTTTGCTGTAGCAGGCAACTGAGTAAATGTCTCTTTAACTGATGGCAGGTGTGTACCCAAGAAGACTGAATGCTGTAATTAAATCAAAAGGTGCTTTGACAAAGTATTAGTTTAAGGGTGCACACACAATGAAGTATTAGTTTAAGGGTGTGCACCCTTATGCAACCAGTGTACTGTACGTTTTTTATTTTTTATATTTTTCCCCTGAAAGATTTGTTTGTTTTTCAATTGAATTGTGCAGGTTATAGGTCACATTAAAGGTGTGAAAAGTTTTGAAATGATTTATTGTGGTCTCATTTTTATATCACAAACACCTAGCATTTTAACAGGGGTGTGTACACTTTTTATATCCACTGTACATAGCCTATGAGTAGATAGTGTCCAAAAATAGTATATAGGTAGTGCATTGTAGGACACTGACTGTTATATTACATGAAAAAACAGTATGTTGGTTTCATTTGAGAAAATAACAGCCAGAAAGTTAGTGATGCAGAAAGTTCGTGATGCAGAAAGTTAGTGAGAGAGTTAAGAATAGAGACATTACAGCTTGAGCAGTAGCTTAAGGATATTGTAGAGAAACAGAGGAGTTAGGAGAGCTTTAGGATCTTGCAGACTCTGAGCGAGTGAAATGTGACAGAAGAGGAGGATGAGGCTGATGTGGAAGAAGAGGAAGAGCTGAGCATTAGGCAGGCTTTATGTAGGAGGAGAGCCATGTGTTTTTGAGATGATTTTTTTAAAGAGGCTTTGATGATGGTCATCATTTTTTTTTATTTTTACTACCATAATCTCCACCACTGGTAGTGGCAAACATATTACCATGAGAGCCACCTATGACCTGCCAGTGAGCACATGCTTGCTTTTCCACACCTGCTAAGAGGGGCTACCATGACTAGCTTGGGTGGCCATGCTCACATTCTTCTTATGTGGCCTCTCTACTGCCTGATGGGCTTCTACTTTTCAGCAGGTCTGTTACTGGATCTGCAGCACAGGGAAGATGAAAACCACTGCCCTCCCCAATGTGGGCACATTCTTACTTTAGAGACTGCTCATATCCTAGCACTGCATATCGTTTCAAGAGCTCCACTGTTTACCTGAACACATTCTTGGAGGCATCAAGGAAGACGCAGAAGTGTTTAGAGATAGTGTTAGTGTGTGTAACATCAAGACAGGTGCTATACATACTGTTACATTAGTTATGTTAGCTTGCAGCCTCAATTGATTTAACTGAGACACCTTAGGTTCCTTTCCTCTGCACTGTATTAACCTAAACACATCTGTACTTTGCCTGTTACTTGTGCAGAGATTGGGTCATAAGGATGACAAGGCAGTTCTGTGCATACCTCATATATATCACATATTAGACTTGTAGGACTATGGAGGGTACTATTATTCTTTCGTTTTAATGTTATGTTTATTATATAAAGCTTTTATATGTCTTCAGGCTCTAGTAAAACTCAAGCTCTCCATTCTGACAAATAGCTAACTCTAACTTGCAACTACAAATGTCCCTCCTACAGTATACAGCAATATGAATCAAGTATACAGGGCTTGACAAGCTTAGACCTGGAGATAACTGGGTGAGGGCTTAATATATGTAAAGAGGATTTTCAGTGAAGACATAAAAGGGTCATGGTGTAAACATCAGTCTATGGACTTACAGTGAAGCCTTTATTAGACAAGTGAGGACTTCCGTCTTACCATGTACCATCTTCAGGGCCAGTTACAAGATACGGATGCATTTCTTTTCTGTTATCTTTAAGGTATATACGGTTTGTTCAACAGTCTCTGGAGGAACTGAAAACATGGTCACTATATTGATTAAAAGCTCATATAACTGGTCAAAACGTTTTTGGAGCAGACCGGTATCCGTGTGTCCCATTTTGCTTCTTATATGATTTTTCTTGGTTCTGGGGCTAATTCCACAGGCTGGGGTATGAAATTATATTCTCTTGATACTCCAAGATCACTGTGTCAAATTTATTAACTGTACACATTTATTGATGCTGTGTATGATTACATATAATTTGATGTCTAAGATGTTAATTTGCATTAGTTTACCTGTATGCTAAACTAAATCTATGGCACAACACCTGCTGAAAAGAAAAGGGAAATCTTTCATGGGAAGCCTTTGCATAGTATTTCACCTTTAAACTATGTGAGTCGATAGTATTAACATTGAATAGCCCTTTTAAAATGGTGGCGGTCATACTTCTCAACTGTCCAGAATTTTGCCTCATATTTTCTGTTTGCACATCATAAAACTGGTGTTTTTTCTGCAAATTACTCAGGCTTGCATTCATTAAATAATGGCAGGCATTTGAGGTTCATACTTCATATAATCCAGAAAATGCATGCTAACATACATCATATTAGTCTAGAAACTTTCCAAGACTGTAAGAGCAATAGAAAAAACCCATCCCTGATTTTGCACTGGGTGTGACAAGGGTGGACAGGATTAGGAATTAGTATATTAGAGGGTCAGCTTAGGTTGGATGGTTTGGAGACAAAGTCAGAGAGGCACGATTGCGTTGGTTTGGACATGTGCTGAGGAGGGATGATGGGTATATTGGGAAAAAGATGCTAAGGATGGAGCTGCCAGGTAAGAGGAAAAGAGGAAGGCCTAAGATAAGGTTTATGGATGTGGTGAGAGAGGAAATGCAGGTGGTTGGTGTGACAGAGCAATATGCAGAGGACAGGAAGAAATGGAAACAGATGATCTGCTGTGGCGTCCCCTAATGGGAACAGCCGAAAGAGATGAAGATAGATATTATACTTGCTAGCTAACAGAGACTGCATTTTAATAACCCTGCATTCATTAGTCAGAGATCTGAATTTGTTATAAAATATATGAGACAAACATATTTTTTGCAAAGCTGTAACTCATGCTGCAACCTTTCCAATCCAATGCCTGTGAATCAAGAAAGTGTTTTTAAAAATGGAAACTTTGAAGTGGCATGTTTAGACTGTCTAGCAGTTTCAATTTTTTACATGCTTTAATACCAGGAGGTTTGCACAGTTCACCCCACTGCCGTGCAAGTCAGTCTTTACCCTATTAGGTATCCAACAAGAGAGTCTAGTCTACAACAGGTAAGAGAAGCTCTCAGCTTTGTTCTACCTGATATAAATTTAATTGCCTACTTTTTCAGAATGTTGTACTACTGTGACTGATTTTTATACTGCCTTATTTCATACTAACTATACTTCTCATGAATACATTGCTGAAAGTAGTACTTATTTTCAGAAGTTGCATTGTTGGGTTTAAGTAGCATTATTGCACTTTTTCTCCTTGTCGGTACTGTACTGCTGTTCACTTTCGATTTGCTGACCGCACAACTGCACTTTGTTACTTTGGTACTGTTACTACTGGGATTATTTACAATAATATTGCAGTACTGTCTGTTGCTCATACTAGGTATATAAAACAAATTTACGTATTATCTCAGTAACTGCACATTTCGATCATTAGTAGTGTTGCAGTTCTGATTGTTCTAATTACAATAGCATTATGCTACTTAAAACTACTGCTACACAGTACCACAGTGGAGAGTCTGGGGTTACCTTTGTGACATACCTTTATTAACTCGTATCTGGTTGCCTTATTACAAGTGCCAACTATGGCCTTTTTGAGTTCCTACTTAACCTCTTTAATCGAAACCTCTCCACTGGTTACATTCTGGAAGCCTGGAGAATATCTATTGCAATGCCATTACACAAGGGTTGCCCAAATACGAGCCGTGGTAAATATAGACCTATTAGTCTCAATAGTCTCATATCCAAAGCTATGGAGAGCATTATCATAGATATCATTAAGACAGACATTGAAGATCTCTTAACCTAGACACTCATCAAACTGGCTTTATCAAAGGAAGGTCCTGCCTCTTTAACATCATTAATTTATTCGAAAAAGTAACTGAAGCAGTAGATAATGGCTATGCTGTGCATACGGCATATCTAAACCCGGGCAAGGCCTTTAGCACTCTTCTCCATGCAGGCATTATTGAAAGACTTGTAAATCTGAATATAATTCCTTATATTGAATGATAGCAAAAAAAAAAAAAAAATTACTGGTGGTCTGCCACAGGGCTTAGTTTTGGGCCCTGTCCTATTTGACATATATTTGTCACACCTTAAGGCCTGCACTCCTAGACTATGGTTAACTAAGTTTGCAGATTATTGTAAATTGGGTGCTGTTATTCAATCTTCAACTAACTCAACTGCTCTGTCATGGCTTAGACCATGTTAGGAATTTGTCGAGGGACAATGGTCTCAAATTAAATGTAAAAAAAAAATGTAACATAGTTCATTTTGGTAAACAAGACAGTTTCCCTTATGGTATAGGAGATGCACCCCTCCAATGAGACACTACTGTAAGGGATGTGGGTACTTGGGTTGATAATTATCATTTGAGCATATGCCGCAGTAGTTCAGAAAGCCTTTTATCTGGACCATCGAATTTCTAATGACATCTCCACTAGATCCAAATAAGTCTTGTTTTCCTTTTGCTTATATCTTACCAGATCCATTATTGAATATAATATACCTTTCGGCATGTATCGAAACATATGAAACAACTTGTGTGACCTCAGAGATTCATAACTAAAAAGATCAGTGGCCTTAAAAACCTTAGCTCTTAAGACAGATTAGCTGCCCTTTCTCTGTACTCAGTCTCTTACAAATACCTCTGTGGAGGTGCATGTCTAGCTTTTTGAGCCATGAAAGATTCAAATGTATATGATCACCTATTTCTTTGTAGAACTAATAGTACGTCAAATACTCAATTAAAGAAACTAAATTTTCATCCGCAGATAAATAAGACACATTGGTGTGATAGATTTCTATGCTGCTTATCTGTCACCTCTGGAATAAAACTTCCGCTACATATGAAGCAGAGTAACACCCTTGCCACCTTCAAGTTAAACCTAAATAATCAGACGGGCAGTCTCAGATTCTTTTCTGGTCTGTGTTGTCATGCTTGAGACTAGAGGGAAATTATGAATATTTTTTTTTGGCTAGGTTTGAAAAGGTCTGCATACTGATTGCTTAGTGCTTACCTATGAAACTATAAGCAATGCTTGCTTTAAGCACACACAGAGAAGGCAGATCCCAAAGTATAAATAGTATTCCAACCCCAGATAACATTAGGGATAAGTTAGCCATTTCTTTCTCCAAATAACAAACCACTTTACATACATAAACAGAAATCCTTGAAAACTCTGCAGCCAATTGGTACTCATATTGTGGTTTATAAAATGCTCTCCCTTGATTTTGCAGATGTATTCAGTGACTTAGTCAGCAGAATACCTCCGTCAGGGAAGCAAACAATTCTGAAGCATCTTTGTTAAACTTAGTAGAGAGCCAACACATACACATAGCTACCACTAGTTTTTTTAGTCATGCCAGGTATAAACTCTGCATGAGCCTCTGGCTTAATTCTAGAGAAAACTACTACAATTCTGTAACAGTGACGCTTCATGGGTATTAGCTATAATGCGAAAGGAAAATGTTTCATTGTTTGAGGCTGTGTTTTGTGGCGCAAAATATCATGTTTCACTAAGATACGTCTTGAGTGGCTACCTGAGAAGGTGTCAACATCACATTTTTTCAGGGTGAATCATGGTTGTATTTTACTGAGAAGGAAAAAACAGAAAATACTCTTGAGTGTTCAATCAGTTGACACTCCTTCTGCTAAACAATATTGTACTGATGAATTAGCGTCATAATTTGACATGGCAGACATTAGTTTATAAGTAATGTAACCTGAGTACATATCTTACATACTGGATAGATACTTTAGCTGGTATGATATTCTACACAACTTGGTGTATATTGGTTTTTGGCATTGCCCTTGTGATGCATTCAAATCTGCAGGAATAGATTATTATGTTTATAAGAGCCAGCTAAAGAAAAGTACTTAATTTACAAGGAGAAAACTTTGGTGGCAGCAATTTAAGTGAAAGATAAATGTGAATATTTGGGGAATGGAAAGGATTGCTTTTTAGAGACTCACTACCTGAATGGTACCTATGTCACTGTTAGATACTGAGGCACAAAGGACACAGAGAGATCACCAGGAACTCAAACAGACTTGTGCTGCCATTTTCATTGTACTTGCTGGCCAGCATGTAGTACACAGTACACCTTGCAGTTTGCCTTGGTAAGAAAGTGTGTCTGGCATGAGGAATGAGACAAGCACCTTCTAAACAGCAGTGGGTGGTAACAGAACCAAGATGTCCACCTTCTGACCAGCAATAAATGAAGCTGCCTTTGCATTGTGACTTCAGGCCGTCACTGGGATTAGGGAAGATAGCTTTGCATGCTAATACATTCCCCACTCTTTTCATAAAAAAAAAAAAAAAACCTTCATCGCTACTCTGTTATATTGTTAGAATCTTTGAAGTTTGCAGTTTGTGTGTTCCTGTCATTGTTATTATTTGTTAGTAGCTGTTAGAATAGCTTGTTAAGATGTCAGAAAAGATAAAACCCCCGCATGTTTTAAAAAGTGTGGAAAATGTGGTAAAAAAAAAAACTTTTCTGATGCTCATACACTTTGTGTGTACTGTCTTGGACCCCTTCATCTCCAAGAAAATTGTTCAATCTGTATGCATTCAACCCAAGGGCTGTGGTTGAACACAAATGCAAATTAATATGGAAAAGTTTACTTCCTTCCTCCTCTGGTGAGGTGTTATCTGGAGCTTCTAAAGAAAAATCTAGAAAATTTTTCCCACTTCTCCAAGTTCTTCTCCTGCTTCTTCTAAGTCCTCAGAGAAGTTTTTGAAAAGATCTCTTATGGATCCATCAGTTCCCTCAGATCCTAAGAAGAAAGACCAAAATATACGTATCTGACTTCATCCTCAGATCTGAGACACAAAGAAACAATCCTTGGATCCAACTGTCTCTTCAGATCTGACAAGCCTAAAATTGAACACAGATTGGAATAGAGCCCCTTGGAACAGACACATAGACTTGAGGATGTGGTAGTTTTACCCAGAACAAAATACTCCCCCTCAGTGGACCCATTTCCCTCCAGAGTCCTTTCCTCCTTCTTGGAGAGGCCAAGATCTCCTTCAGGAATGTCTACTCACTCTTCCAGAAGCCTGACAGAAGATGATGTGGAGATGCTAGTGAGAAAAATTCTCTTGGTGCAGAGCCAGTCAGTGTTCCTTCCAGTTCCTATGCCTTTGGGTCAGGAAATCTGTACACGCAGTACTCCACCTTTACCAATTCCTTTTCTGACTCCTTTTAAGGTGACAGAGCTTTTGGATCCAAGCCATCTGGTCCCATCTACTTCAATTCTGAGAATTTTTTTGCCCTCGGATCTCAGGCTTGCTGTGAGCTCATCGGTTCAGTAGGAACCAGAGAGCTCTCTGAGCTGATTGTACCCTGTCAGGTCCGAGGTGCTGCAATTGCTCTGATGGGTTTGGAGCTATCTCTACACCTCAGAGCCTCTGCAATGGTTAGTTTGGCTATGACCTGAGCCTTGACTGGACTGTCCTTGAGGCAGGGAGGGACTGTGGATCACAGACTGACTGTCTCAGATCCATGGTCCTATCCCTGGGTGGGGGTGGACTGCATTTGTGGTCCTGCAAAGAGGCTTGTCTCCATCCCTGACTCAGACAGCACCTACCCCCTCAGATCCTCTGTCTATATCTGTACTGTCTCTGCATCTGGAATCTCAACTATCCACAGGGACAGCAGGTACTGAAACCCCAGGCTTCCCATCAGGGTATCTCCACTTCTTCCGACACCTTCCCAGAGTACCCCACTGTGGAGATCACTAAGAAGAGAACATGCAAGAGGAAGCATTCAGATTCCCCCAAATTTGTCCCCGAAGATACAGATTTTGATGAGGGCGGAGGGTCCCTATAGTCACCTCCTGATGATGTCTCATTTGGAGACATCCTTGAGATCCTAAAACAGAGAAGTGACTGGAAGCTCAGCAACCCTTAATTGGAGGAATCTATACTCCTGGAGGTGTTCTGTACTGATCCATCTACCTCTTGGGTTACTACACCCACTGAAGAGCTCATTAGCTTGATCTTGCTGTGGGCATGGCAGGATCCAGACACCAGTGAGCCAGTTCCCAGGAAGAAGGACAAAATCATGACAACTCCAGGGAATGAGCAGTTTTGGTCCAAGGGTGTGCCTCTTGATGCCATGGTCGTAGGATCGGCCACTAAGAAGGAACTTGCGGAAGAAAGTTCCTCGGTGCATCCCCCCAACAAGGAGTCATGGGAAATGGACAGATTCAGGAAGCATGTCTATGCTTCAATGACCTTTGCATTAAGGTCACTGAACTATATCGCACATTTCACAAGACTACAGAGGGACCCGATTAAGTAGTATCAGATACCTTCTCAGGATGCTTTTCTGAAGAAGTGAAACAATCTATCACCTCTCAGTTGCTACCCTACAATCAATATCCAAATCCTCCATCAGGCTCATGTCTAATGTAACAGAAGGAACCTCTAGAGCTGCTGTTTCAGGTGTTGCCATTAGGAAACATGCCTGGATGTGCTTATGTGATTTTGTGGAGCTATCTAAGTCTTTGTTCATCAGTGCTCCTTTTGATGGAATGTCTCTTTTTGGCCCCAAGGTTAAAGATACTTTGTTCAGGTGTGAGAAGGATAGAAAAACCCTTTCTGCCATGGGTGTACATTTTTTCCACCCTCTCAAACATCCTTTTCAAGGAATCATTGATACAGGGGAAAAATGTGGTTCAAAAAATCCCAAGTATCTTTTCCGGATACACATGGATGAGGCTCCCCCAGAGGTAGAGGCAGAGGTGGAGCTCAAATGGTAGATGCCACCCTCGCAGCAGAGGTGGCCCACAAAACAAAGGTTTCAGAGATTCTTTCTTTGGTAAACATTTGCAGTGCTCCTGAAAGGAGGCCCAATTGTCCCCCTCTGGATGCAATTGGGGGTCCTTTGTCCCTGCACCAGAGAGCCTGGCTAGAAATAAGATACTTGGATTCAGAGGATCATTTCAAGAAGTTATGTAATACAATTTTTCTCTTTATCCTCCCAATTCAAGACAACTTCCCAATGTTCCAAAAATTCAGAGGCAACAAGCAGAAATTCAAATTCAGAGGCTGCTAGAAAAGAGAGTCATCTGAAAGGTCCCACCTGACCAGTTAGAATCTGGAGCTTAATTCAAAGTTCTTTTTAGTACCAAAGAAAACAGGGGACTGGAGACCAATTCTGGATCTCAGTGTCTTAAACAAATCACTTTGAAAGACCAGGTTCTGGATGATCATGGTTCAGTCCATTCTTCTGATTTTGTAAAAGGACAATTGGATGTGCTCAATAGATCTTCAGGATACAGTCTATGATATAAAGATGAACAAATGATCCAGCAGATTTTTATGCTTCTGTCTGGGAGCCAGTCACTACCAGTTCAGAGTTCTGCCCTTTGGTCTCACCACAGCCCCCAGGGCATTTAACAAATGCATGGCAGTTGTAGCAGCTCACTTAAGAGTGCAGTGATTCTGGGTGTTTTCAAATTTAGAAGATTGGCTCAACTTCACCCCAACCAGGCATCAGCTCATTCTGGCATGAGAAAAAGGGTTCCAGACATATACTCTACTAGGAATAACCATAAACTATGAAAGTCTCATCTAGAACCAAGTCAAAGTTCAGAGGAGCACTGCTCGATACAAAATCAACTATAGCCTCACTTCCCCTCTCCAGAGTTCAGACAATAATATCACAAGTGAAAAAGATAGTTTGCTATACCAGAATCTTAGCCGGCTGGCTCCTTCAGGTTTTGTAGTCAATGCAGGCAGAAATAACATGACTACCCTTAGCCTAATTTCACATGAGAGTTCTCCAGTGGATACTGGCCTCCCAATGGTTAATACTTCACCTTCCTTTATGGGCTCCAATATGGACCCAGTATATGCAAGCGGGAGCTAATGTGGCAGATTCAGTTAGAAGAGGTTCTACAAGGCTGTTTGTTCATTCCCCCTCAGCCCAAGGCCACTGTTACCAGCTAGGGTGGGGGGCATTAACTGGGAAAGACAGTCCAAGTCACATGGTCCCCCAAAGAGGCCATTTTGCATATCAATATCCTCGAGTTGAGAGCAGTGCTTCTAGCGTTGCAGGCCTTTTGGAATGCTCTCCCTTCAGAAACAGTTGCTATTCAAACAGACATGTGAATGGTTTGGTACATCAGCAAACAAGAAGGAACCAGATCTGACCCTCTGTGTTGAGAAGTGCTCAGGGTTTGGCAATGGGCAATCTCTTCCAACCGCTTTCTTATAGCAATGCATATTCTGGGGAAGTCCAATGAATTAGCGGACAAACTGGGCAGGTACATACTACTACCTCACAAATGATCGCTCAACAAGAACATAGCGGAATTTATATTCCAACAATGGGGCCAGCCTTGCTGTGATCTCTTTGCATCTCCCCTAAACAACAAGTGCAGCAGCTACTTTTCCCTAATCCCCCCACAAGGGGAGTAACTGAGGGATGCTCTTCTCCATGATTAGCCATTCTGGACTACTTTATGTTTATCCCCTAATTCCTTTGATTCCAAAGTTCCTACAGAGAGCTGCCATATTAAAGACCAAAGTCATCCTCACTGCATTCTATTGGCCTCAACATATTTGGTTTCCCTTCCTACAGCCTCATTTAATTCATTAACCTTGGTTTTTGGACATAGCTCCAGTTCTCCTGTCTCACCTAACAGGCATGATGCATCCAGACCTCCCCAATCTCAAGCTGACAGTTTGGTTTCTCCATTTCCGGTAATAGCCAGACAATCTATGCTCTCATCTCCTGTCTAACAAATTTTGTTATCCTCCCTTAAACCATCTACAAGGAAATATTATGCTAGTAAATGAAAAAGATCTGTAGACTGGGCACTTCAGTATGATGTGGAATCATTTTCTGCCCCATTTGATAATATTCTTGGTTTCCTGATGCTTCTTTTTAATCAAGGAGCTAATTCTTCAACAATTAAAGTTCAGTTGGCAGCAATTTCTAATTTCCGTATTGGTTTTGATGGTTCCTCACTCACCTCTCATAAGCTTTGTAAAACCTTTTCATGAGGCACTTCTGCTAAGACCTCAGTTTAAACATCTTACTCCTCCATGGGATCTAACTCTGGTACAGCAAGCCCTGGTTCACCTACCCTTTGAACCTGCACATGACTGCGATCTTAAATTTCTTTCCTGAAAAAACTTGGTGGCCATTACATCAGCCAGAAGTGTTTCTGAAATTCAGGCCTTATCTGTGAAGGCCCCATATCTAATTTTTCATAAAGACAAGCTTACATTACAAACTAATGCCTCAGTTTTTCCCAATATAGTTTCAGAATCTAGTATTAACCAGTTCATCAGTTTATTATTTTTCTTTTCATATTTTTTAAACAAGGGTGAATATTTGCTACATTTATTGGATGTTCATAGGCCGCTGTCTTTCTGTTTACACAGAACAAATGACATCAGAACTACAGATCAGTTATTTGTTTCTTTGGCTGATATGGAACTGCATAAACCAGTATCCAAAATTACTCTCGCTAGACGGCTTACCAGTTTCATTTTCTTTGTTTGCACAAACTGGATATCCCTTTACCAAAACAAGTTCATGCTCATTCAATCAGGTCTATAGCAACTTCCTCAGTTTTTCATTCAAGAGCTTCCATGGATGAAATATGTGCAACAGTGACTTGGACTTCCCCCCATTCCTTCATCACTTTTTACAAAGTGGATTTGCAATCCAGTTGTAGGGCATCGTTTGGCTCAGTGGTGCTTAGGAATCTCCTGCCTTGAGTCCACTCTGGGATTTAGGTAGTGGGGGACTCTGTCCCATTAGTTGAGGACAGAATGAAAATTAACATCAGATAAAATAATTATACACTCAACATAATGCTCCGGATGTGTTGTCCATTTTCATTCTTCCTCAACTCTCCACCCACCAACCCCCTCCTTATCGTTTTTCTGGAAGAATGAGTGAATATGAAAGAATTAGCATAATCCAAGCATGACAAAGCTCCAGATATAACCTTGTCTAACCTTTTGATATTTCTTTTCTTATGCCTTATTTTGTATAAGAATTATTTATCTATGCTTTAGCTAGAAAACAAGATCTGAGATAATTGGGGTTGGTGCATTCTGGGTGAGGTGAAGCTCAAGAGTTTTAAGTTGCCACAAGCTTTTGCAAAGGCTGAGTCAGATCCAGCGGTTCGGATCTGAACCCATTAGGTGAGGAAGAATGAAGATGGGCAACACAGATGGAACAGATGGATCCCACATAACCTCTTCTCTCTATACCTCAGACATCTCAGTTACTCCAGAGTCCTGTTCTTTTCCCCATAAAGTACTAGCAAGAATTTACAACAATTCTTATTTTTCTTAACCTTGATTGCTTGCTTCATATTGTATCTGTAAATACTATGATTTTAGTTGTACTTCTGTATTTACTGTTATATAATTACGTGTTTATAACTTTAGTTATTGTGGAGCTTTTTACAATTACTTGTTTACACCTTTTGTTGTTATGGAGCTTTTCTCCCCAGGACTCCAATGAAAATGGGTTCTTCTTGTCCCAATGGACCATCCTGGCAAACAAACTGCAAATATATAATAAATAAAATAAAATAACTTATTTTTTTTTTACTTTTCAGTTTCTTTATCCCTAATAAATATTTCCCATCTGTAAGCCAAATAGCATATAATATGTTTTATCAGCTGTCTCATCTTAGAATAAATGTTCAGCAATGTCAGAGTGATGAGCAAAAAATAAAAAACTGGAACCATCCGTAGTCTTGACTTTTGGTGAAGATTTAGAAACCATGTGAAACTGCAGTTTTGTGTTACAGGATACATATTAGGATCACATTGAGAGATCCACATCTCCAGTTATTAATTCTATTATGGCTGGAGTAATTTCTATGTAGTGTTCTACAATTTGCCTGTGTGACTGCTTTTAGTGCTATTTTGTTGTAGCAATTTCTTCAAACTAATTAGTGTGAGGTTTATATACAAATATTCCACTGTCTTCTGAATGTGAATGAAACAAATGTGAGGTGCACTTAAGTCTGACAGTGTGAATGTTTTCTGTAGTATGTAACTTTGTGAGGACTTGCAACCTATTTTCTCTGAATGTAAAAAGAAGAGAAAGAAAAAGAAAATGTATGGAATCCGTAACGGAAGTGTGATGCGGAAATCCTTCTACTGGGAAACGTGAAATATCGGTTTACCTTCATTAGGTCAGAAGTTAGCTGTATGATGCACTAAAGTGCAAAATTACAATGGCAAGACTTGGGAATGTCGAATCACATAGTTGTGAATTCAAATGAGTGAATGCCAGTGTGCATTCGCTCATTTGAATTCAGCATTCTGGATGCAGATCGCACTACAGTGGGGAACATGACATGTACCCTTTCCTTCACTGTAGTGCAATCTCAGAGTTAGTATATTAAATTAGCAGGG
This sequence comes from Protopterus annectens, assembly GCF_019279795.1. Taxonomy (NCBI): domain Eukaryota; kingdom Metazoa; phylum Chordata; order Ceratodontiformes; family Protopteridae; genus Protopterus; species Protopterus annectens. The sequence goes on along the minus strand of NC_056748.1, from coordinate 1,139,563,978 downwards.
GGTGTGGAGGTGCTTGCCCCCCTGCATAATGGTGTTTGGAGATATCTGGAAATGTCAGGTGTTTCGAACACTTTTGACATTTCGGGATAGTTGAATTTGCTGTGTTGCACTTTTGCTGTTTTCAGCAGTTGAAAGTGCAGTTTCCAATGTGAGTTGATTATTTGCCCAGTCTCATATTTCCTTTGCAACCTAATGAAGGTAAACTGAAATATCTGATTCACATATGGAACTGTTTGGTCTACCCTGCAGTTGACGATATTTAACTTTTCATAGGGTAAGAAGCTAGAACAGGTCATAAAATCCAATTAAGAAATTATTCAAAGAGATATTTAGCAAAGGAAAGAAAAAGCAGTCATTACTATGGAAATATGAAACTTCTACACTGCAACTGTGGGAATATGGATGAAAAACAAATTATAGCTAAATGAACAAAACATAGCAGTACCATAACAGCTGAGAAGAGTACATACTGCATACCTCAACCTGGCTAAAGCTTTTGACACAATTCCCTACTCAGGCATAGTAGAAAAGTTTAATAGACTGGGAATAAACCCATATGTCACCCGCTAGATTACCAGCTGGCTTGCAGATTGGGTACAGGAAATTGAAACAGGGGAATTTAGCTCCATAAAGACACCAGTCATCAGTGAGTCCCCAGGGTTCTGTGCTGGAACCTCTCCTGCTTGGCATCTACTTTTCTGAAGTAAAAGCCAATACCAAAGGGTTTTGACTGACTATGTTTCCAGTTAACTGCCAGAAAGAAGAAGTCATTGAATTCCCCATATGATTTGGCCATCCTACAGGAAGGACTAAAACTAAATGCCAAAAAATGTATTATTGTATCCTTTGGGAAGTCATCTATACCATGGAACTACCACAATGACAATACGTTCCTAACAGCTGACCTAGTTGTTTGGGATTTTGGAACTTATGTGGACAGTGACCCCACCTTTGACCAACATGTGCCTATTGTTATAAGAAAGTCCTTCTGTACTGCACAGCTTATAAACAAAGGGATTGTGTCTAGATCTAGGGATGTCATTTCCCCCTTTACTCAGACCTTATTATGCCAGCAATTGAATATAATGTCCCTTTTGGCATATATCTGTCCAGACACATGCAACAATAGGATACAAGGTACCTTACTAAAAGGATACAAGGCCTAAACAACATGTCTAAGTTGACAGACGTAAAGCCCTGTCACTATACTCAGTATTTTACAGACTGCTATGAGGTGACCTGTGCCTTGTCACCTTCACCAGAACAAGGCATCCTTTGACCCAACACTGATGGATTTACTGCATATCAAAAAGTCAAATGGAGTCAGAAATACTTGGTCTAAGGATCTGTACCTCTTCTGCAACATCAGCGACAGGTATATCCTGCTGAGGATACAGCTGCCCTGGAACAAACTCCCCAGCCACATAAAACAAAGTTCGTCCTTGTCCATATTCAATATTGATCTATTGATAGGAAACAGAAAAGTATCACCAGGACTGCCCCCTGTACTACTAATTGACAGGCAGCTTCTAAATGCTTTTTCCCAGACATGGGTCTCCTCTAATTATCTGTAATAGGTTCATAGGTGTTTACTAGGCTAACGACCACAAGGGCCTTTTTAAGCCTAGCCATGCATCCCAAATTTCTGACAAGTTTTGCTACCCTTGATAAGCGTAATCATGGGCCTGGGAGATGAACCATTTATAGGTTACCTCTGTCCATTAAACACATAGGTGCTAAACCAGGGATGAATTTCTGGTTTCCCATCCAATTGTCCAAGTTGCACTTGAATTGGGTTAGGGAGGAACTCTGCTTCCCATGGATGGGGAGCCTGTTCCATAGATGGGGTAGTCTCTGGGATACATACCTATCTCTCCAGCAGGTCCTATTTATATCACAGGCAAGGTTTAAGTCTTTAGAATGGGTAATTCTGGTGCTGTTTGTTTTGTGGATATGCAGGAGGTCGATCAGAGCAGGCTCTGACAATGCCCTGTATGCCAGGCATAGATCTCCCCTCAAAAGCCGGTAGGAGACAAAATACAGAGATAGGGTCTTGAGGAAGTCTGCATAGGAAATATTACTTATGCCCTGTATTTTTTTAGTGAGAAACCTTTGTGGACATTCCAATTGTTGGCTATGCCGAGCTAGGTACATACCAAAGGGGGCATTGTACTCAACGATAGGTCTGATGAATGCCGAATACAGTGGAACAATGATTTCCTTGGACTTTGATGCCATACCTTTGTTTATAAGTTGCACAACATAGAATTACTTCCTCACCACTGTAGACATGTGATGATCAAAGGCTAGATTACTATCTATGTGTGTCCCTAAGTCCCTGACTACTGGGTCAACTCTAAGGGGTGTGTTGTCAATATGATAGTTACCAGGGATGGATGCCTTCCCAAAGAATACTATTATGTATTTCTTGGCATTTAGTTTAAGTCCATGGCTCTGACAACAGTTGTATGTCTGTGTTAGCCCCTCCTGGAGAACATTTGTGTCAGTGTGAGATTCAATGACAGCTCCTAATTTGCAATCATCTGCAAATTTAGTCAGACAGAGACCACTGACACCGGCCTTGACTTCTGAGAAGTAAATGCCAAAAAGGAGCGGTCCAAGGACTGATCCTCGAGGGACTCCACTTGTGATTGGCCTCTTTGTAGAGGTGGACTCCCCAATTCTAACTTCCTGGGTCCTGTCTGTGAGCCATTTGGCTATCCACGGGGTGATATATGGGTTTGTACCTAAACTCTTTAGTTTGTCAACAATAGTGGGGTAGTGGGATATTATGTCGAATGCCTTTGTCAGATCAAGGTAGGCAGTTTGACTGACTTTTCCCATATCCATTGCTTTGATGACCTTCTCGAAGATGTCCACCAGGTTGAGTAGGCATGATCTGTCCTTGACAAAACAAAACTAGGTTGGTTCCAATGTCTGGAGGTTTACTGTATCTCTGTTGATCATCTCCATGATGATTCTTTCCATGGCTTGACATATACGAAAAATGAGACTTATGGGTCTGTAGTTTCCAGGGTCTGTAGATGGCCCACCTTTGTGCAGAGGGATGATTGTTGCCTTTCTCCATTCATGAGGCATGAAGCTTGTTTGGAGGCTACAGTTAAATAATAATTCCAGAGGTCCTTTTATGTCATGTTTTATGCTATTAAGAAGGCATCCTGGGATATTGTCTGAGCCCATTGATGCAGTGTTCTTGGTCTTAGAAAGAGCATTAAGGACATGTTCCCTAGTGATAGTAGGGGGAGTTATATTTGATGATATTTCCCGAGGGAAGGTTAAGGGGGAGAGAGGGGTAAAGTTGGAGATTAATTTATCAACCAGGAGCCTTCCTACATCTTCTGTCTCAGTATAGGTGGCTCCATTTAAAATAAGTTCTGCACACAATTGTGTATTGCCTTTAAGGTTGCAGACATAGAATGCTTTGTGGTTATGCTTGGCCTATCTTTTCATTAGACAACAGAGGTAACCCAGAGGGCTCAAGTGAAGTCTGGTATCCCACCTGTGACCCAGAAGAGGACAGGACTAACAAAAAACAGAGTACAAAGGATTGGTCAAGATGAAATCACTTTAGCTAGCAGATCTAGAAGGGTCTCTCTCTCTGATACCCTCCTTGTGGGAGGAATAAAGATACCTTGTTGATGTTTCCAGTAGTTTATTAAGTAAATATGTAGATGGATGACTGTTCTTGTTTTAATACATTACATTCAAAAGATCAGTTATTTAAAGGCAGTTACAGACAATGGTAAGAGGGTCAAGGGGACCTCAGTGGAGGAAAGCCTAGGAGATGGAAAAACCAGGAGCCAATCCCAAAAGCTTACAGGTTAGCCCCTTATTTGAATATTCCTGAAAGATCCATGATTGTTAACCAGCTGAGCAGCCCGTGGAACCTCATTCTTAGTTAAAACATTTTGTTTTTATTTTTAACTGTTAACAAGCAAAACATGACGACACACCAAGAGCTGCCATTTTAGAACTATATTTAAGAAATCACTTTTGCCTAATCTTCATCTGGTCCATCTAATAGAGCAGTTTACTCTTTGGTCATTGAAAATGCGTGTTTTTATGAGACTATCACCAGACTTCATTTTGTAATATATATATATATATATATATATATATATATATATATATATATATATATATAGTTTTATATATATATATATATATATATATATATATATATATATATATAGACAGATAGATAACCTTGGAGCCAATTATGAAAGCTTTAGTACAGAACTTTTTCCAGTTTATCACATATAGTATGAGAGGTTGTGCCCACTTTTATGAGAGTCATATCTCCTAAAATACAATATGAAATTCTAGTATTTTATTGTATAATTAATAGGTTTACAGTGTCTGCTTATAGGAGGCTCATATACAGGACTAATGTGACCAGTCCCCATTCTTTTTCTTCTTCTGACCTTTTTATACACAGGGGAGGTAGTCACTTAAAGCTACTCTTGGTGATTCCCATTTTGAGCAATACATGCTGTGAAGGCTGCCAGCCCAGCTAGATAAAATTTTGTAAATAATTATATGTTATTTGTAAATATTAATATGGTCCACAGGCTTGTTTTATAAATGTAACAGAACTATATGTTATGATTAAACTATGTTATGTGCTGAGCTTCAAAAATGTAACCACATCGCACTCTGCTAGAGAAGAGCAAAAATGTATATGGACTATGTGCCTGTGCAAATGTATGTTTTCATAACAGAAGTTGGTACATATAGGGTTAACTTGTGAACTCTAAGAAAATAAGTAAAAAGTTTTACAACATGTATAAAGTTAGTTTATCTCAGCTAAGAGACAGAATGTCTACAGCTAGAGGTTCTTTCTATAGTCTGGAAACAGAGGTAATTACAGGTTTCTAAGGTAATTGTTTTACAAATTCCAGTTTCAGGCAAGCTTCTAAGAGGGAAGTGTCAGCTTCTGAGAGATAAGTATTTTTAACAGAGACATCTTAAATTTTAAGTTCCTGCTAGCCTGAGAACTAAGGTAGAGGTGACAAGAATGATGTAATCTGAAATGATTCAGCAGAAATGTTTGTTTTTAATTTAAGAACTATCTCAGAGAGAAAGTCTGTGCATTTTGTATTTGTCTCTGGATCTGTAAACATCTATTCAGCATGTCTTGCCTTGCTCTGTAAGTAAGACATTTAGGGCATAGTATCTCTTACAGATAGGAATACAGCAAGAGTAGTCTAGATGTTTTATGTATTTATGTGAGACTGTTCTGCAATGATGTTTTAAAATATTTCCTGTGATTCTGAACTCTATTTTCACTGTGTTGAGTTAATGAGTATTATTTTGTGCTTTTATTATTTATTATTAAATATATTTAAGCCTTTTAATTGCGGCTGGTTTTGTTTAAAGATATTTAAGCTCTCAGAGTATTTGCATGTATTTGACGATACTTTATAGGCCACTCCTAAATAGCCTTAAAAGTTCTGGTCACAGTTACTATTTGGATAACAGTAACATTACACAGTAGAATTAGACACCCTTTGGTAAGGGCCTTAGAGTAGCTGATAAGGGTGGTTGGTGGCAGGTGGTACTACCATAATGTTTGGGCAGAAGGAGGCATAGCTAGTGAACCTATGCCAGCCTTTCCCAGGAGTGTCTGTGTATTTGTATATAAATCAAATCTCAAAGTGTGTCTGTGTGTGTGTGTGTGTGTGTGTGTGTGTGTGTGTGTGTGTGTGTGTGTGTGTGTGTGTGAGCTACTTGGGCAGGGACACAAAGCACTGGTTGGACAGAGAGGGTGCTGGAGATTTTGGCTTGACTACTCTGCTGAGATCTGAACCCTACAGCTGTGCCGGTGGGAAATCTTATTGGGGATCTGGAGAGAGAGATAGAAACCAGCCCCAGACTGACTGTGATCTCTGTGTGTTCTTAAGGGAAATGGTACTTTACTGTGTGTGTACTTGTCATTCTCCCAATGTGCATGTCCCTCACGGGTGTTAGTGGTGAGGATTAAGGCTCCTTGATTATTGGGCCAGTGCAGGGGCATCATACAATCATCCAGAGAAATAGCTTACAATGGAAACAAGTCACAGTGATCATTTTTTTACAGAGCTCATGATGTGCACAAGCAGGAGGAAAACAGTAAGTAAAGTTTCTTCAGGTTTTCTGTACCCATTAAATAAATATCTACCAAGTGGTGAACTGCAAGAGTATATAAAAACTTTTAATAAATATAAGAATCTCAGATCTTTGAGCATAGGTAAAGTGTGCCTATGGTGTAAAGAATATAGCAGTGTGGAGTGGTGCCCTGGAACAATTTTCATTGTACTGCAGATTGTAGAAATTTTGTTAAATGCAGGCCCAGTGGGTACATAATCTGTACCTGGTTGCTGTGGGATAGCTGCAGTGAGAAGTGGAATGCGCTTGGTCCCAGAGCATGGCTTTATGGTACTCCAGTCTGGGGTCTTCACTGTCAAGCTTCGTCTTGAGTCTAGGAGTTATTGAGGGCTCATCTGTTCAGATTCTTCCTCTCTTCAGGTTTCAGGTGGTAATGTTAGTGCAAAAGAGGGCTAAATAGCTGTGTGTCTGGCTAGATAAAGAGCTTGAAACTGGGAGGGATGAGGTAGAAGGGCAGTTAACCAATCTCCTGAGAGAGGGGGGGTGGTGCCATGGGGCCCAGGGTGGTTAGATGATGTAATAGGCTAATAAGCAGTCACTCAATAGGCTATTACAAATCTAGCCAATAACCAAATGTCTGATTCAAATCCTGTACCTTTCTTCTTTGAGATGAAGACTTTAACTATTATGCTAACCCCACAACGTTAATAAGCAACCACTCAATAGGCTATTAAAAATCTAGCTAGTAAGCAAATGTCTGAGTCAAACCCTGTACCTTCTATCTTTGAGGTTAAAAAATTTTACTATCGTGCCATGCAAATAACAAACTAGTCACTGCCTACAATATTCTTAAATACCCTGATAAAACCCCATAAGTAACCCAACTACTTACCCACTACACATAAAATCGCCATCTCCAATCTAGTGATAATTCTCTCCTCTTTATCACTAGAGCAAACAATACTGCAGGAAAAGCGCTATATTCCTACACCAATGCTAGAAACTGGAATTCCTTCTACCTTTGCTGACCACTGCCTCCACCACCTCACTCTTCAAAAACACCCTCAAATCACATCTGATGAATATCTGGCTATGTCCTTGTATTACTTAAACCTAAGGTTTCCTACCTTTTCTGCCTCATATCCATTCCCCAATACCAAGCTAGTCACTGTAAAACTCTAACAGCCATTAGCCGAGCCTGTAAGTAGCTCCTAATCCCTACTGTTTGTAACTTCTCTGACTGCTGAAAAGTGTCTTGTCTGCTTGCATTTTTAATGTGAATATCTGATTGCTTTGTTGTATAATGCACGTTTGTTGTATTACTCTGTATAAAAACATTTCTCTCTTGCTTATCAATGTGGAGCTTTTCTCCCCGGACCTCCGCTGTAAATGGAACTAGTCCAGCCAGAATTTTCCGGTTAACAAATGTAAAATAAAAATAAATAAATAAATAAATATGTAATTATCAACCATGGGATGGGTAAGTACAACCTGTAGCCAGATGGGACACGTTAATTCGAACACAAAAAGGTCAAGGGCCAGTAGCCCAGTACTTACCTATGAACTTATGAGAAAACAGTGCTGCTTGAAGCTGTGATACAAGTTTGTTCTTTGAAAATGTTGTCCGCCTGAAATATGCTCTAGCAATCTAGCCAAATTTATCTTAAAGTTGAGTGTTTGAGACTGGCAAAAGACGGAGAAAAGACTAGCTGGAGGCAAATTGTTTTCTTTGTTAGACTCCATGTTCAAAAAACATTTTACTTCCTTGGTGCATTTCTGTATCTGTCGGTATACTTAATGTACAGTTTAACTCATTCCTTTTAAAGTCATTTTTTACTGATTATTTTTTTTTTAAAATAAGTTGTGAATAGTCATCGTTGCTTATTTCTGTATTTGGGAAGTGGGTATTTATTACTGAATTCTGACAAATTTCTTGCATTTGCATCCATTGGCCAGGCTGTTCCAACACAGCATCATCTGCACTATTATTATTATTATTATTAGCAACAACAGTGAAAGGGTAATGAGGACGTATCTAGACTGATAATCCTGAGTGGTGGCAGGTAACTGTCCTGAGCTGGAATTGAAGTCTGTAGTGCAAGAGAATATTACGTGCCTTCCTGGAAATTAGTGTGTGTGTTTGAAGAGTTTATACAAAGTACATTTACTACGGGGCAAGTAATTAGCAGAAGGCCTTTAAACTCAGATACACTTGTGAGAAAGGGATCTTAAGAGATAGGCTGAGGACATTTTTTAAGCGAGAAGCCAATTCATGGTTATGCAAGGTGAAGGTCTATACCCAAGACATCAATACATATTTCTTGCATACTTTTGTGGCCAGACTGCACATTATTTGTGTGCCATATTGACAGTTCACTCTGTTTGACATCAGTGGATTGACTCAGGAGACCATTCCTGTGGTGAACATTCACAGTGTTTGGCAATGGTGGCAGTGAATCGTCATTCATCTGTAGACAATCATATCCGTTGCAATTGCTTTATAGACTTTTTTGTCCTCTGAAATGACATAATGCTAGCGAAATATAATTGTTCAGCCTTTACCAATATTCTTTAAGGCATCAGTTTACATTAGAGGTCAATTCTTACTCCCCTCTGTCACTTGAAACTGACAAAGGTAGCTCAGGTGTCCAGAGCAAGTATCTGCTTGTCTGCCTACTTTTAGCAAGTATGATGTGATTAAGGCAGTGTCACTGATTTGAGTTAGTGGTCTGTCCAGATTTATCTGACAGGAGTAACGTTTGGATAAAGTTCTGTTTTCAGCCTTACTGGAATAGCTGTATATGACATAAAGGAGTTCATATGGAATATGTTACAGAAAAAAATCTGTTTCATAAAAATATTCCAAGTATTTATTACTCAAATGGAAGCATTTTTGTGATCACTGTCCATCTAATAACCATAAGATAGCTATCCCGGACATCTGTTCAGTGGTTAGTACCATATGATTGAAACTTTTGTGGACATGGCTGTTTTCAAAGTCATTCCACCATCTACAGCAAGTGGCATGATCATTACGTAGACAAGACAGAATGTTCATTCATCTGTCCATTACAGATGAAGAGGAATGGCTTTTACCTAAGATATACAGTCTGGACAGTCAAATATCCAGAAATTTTTTGTTCCCTTTTTGCTCCTTTTACCAAATTTCATAGTGCCCTATGACCGTTGTTGGGTCTACTGGCACTCTAATCAAGCTCTGGTCCAATGTCTGAATTTGAGTTGGTTAAGCAGGTTTACTTGTCTGTAGCTTGATATAACCCAAAGCATCTGTTAAATTTAATTTTTAAAATTGTCTCTATGCATGTATGTGCGGCATTTTTCTATTTACACTTTATCTGCATTATCTTTAAGACAGAATTCTAAAAGAAAATGCATCCATGAACAAACTGCATTAAGTAAGTATATGAAGTGATAAACATGCATATTTTCCCAAGTCCTTACCTAGCTGTGATGGAGGACCTAACCTTTATTCCTCACTTTTGTACCTGAATTTGGATGCAAGTGTTCTCTACTGGTTCCTGTGCAGAAAATGATAGCATGGAGTAATAGTTTTATTTGTTCTGTACTGGTTGAAATCTAGAAGATCCATTTTCCACCTACACAGTAGCTTTAAAATCCATTACTTTTTACTGATGACAGGGCTCCCTATTTATTTTACCAAATACAATACAATAAATGGATTAAGATTATATAATATAACAGATAACGGGCAGTGCCAATGGCTCAGCTGGTATCACACTCCTATTTGATGCTTAATAACTGGAAACTTGAAGGTTCTGTTCTCACACTCGCAGCCTAGATTCATGTTCTGCATTCTCATGTTAGTGCAATGTTAGGGGGTGCTGCATATTCTTGAATGGCCATCCTTTAGCTACATCAATAAGATAAGGTCACATCTGCCTGATTAGGCAGTAGCTCAGGAGAATATAAAATAAAAATCATGGAACTTAACTAATAGAGTAGGGGAATTTGTAAAGAGTGCTGGCCAAATTTTCCATGCTCAATAAGAATACCTCCTTGGCTCTCCTTTGAAAATTATCTATGTGTAGTTGGACAGTCTTGGTCAACAGAAGTAAATACAAATAAACTGGAAAAAGACCAATCCATGTGGTATGGCACAATTGCACACCGAGTATCACTGCAAACTCGCAGGACATGGTTCCGTAGTCGTTTCTCATCTTGCATGCTTTCTGAACATCTACTATATCTAGGCCATTGTTTTCTGGCAATCTAATTTCCCTGATCATCAAAAAGATGTACTGTAGTTGAACAAGTGGTTTTGTAAACTGCATATATCTGTGTGTGTGTGTGTGTGTGTGTGTGTGTGTGTGTGTGTGTGTGTGTGTGTGTGTGTGTGTGTGTGTGTGTTTGTGTGTGTGTGTGTGTGCACACGCATGTATGTGTGGGTGCACATGAATGCATTCTATGATACACTGATACCTTGTCCAGGATTGATTCCTTTGTCTTGTACCTACTAAATGGCAAAAGTGACCCTCCTTCCCCAAAATCCTGAGTTAGACTAAATGGGTAACTGGAAACCGAATGATTGAATGTCTGCTTGTTATTGATATGACCTGCTGGAGTGCACATAGACAGATCCATCTGCAGATATATCCAGACAGAGAGGTATAGTGATGATGCTGGGCTAGCCTTTCTCTAACCCATGACCCACTACTATAGTTTTCATACCACAAGGCTTGTGATCCTAGACACAGTAAGAGAAAATGTTTATGAAAGATAAAAGCTTTGCAATTACAATAGCACCTTATTTTTACAAGCACAACAGAACTGTGATTCTATGAAAATGCTTCCCGTTCCTTTCTCTGCTTAGTTACTGATTTTTTTTTTCTTTTTGACTTTGTATGTAGCACACCAGCTGTCAGAGCTTAATGTAACTATTAAATCACTAGTTGCCTTTTCTGGACTGCTGACAACATCATTTACTGTTACTTGAAAGGTGACACAAATGTTCTTTAAAGCCTGGGATTTAATTGTATCTGAGTTTTCGTTTGGCATATATTTCACCAGTTTATTGATCACACTAAGTATTTATAAAAATTCAGATCTCGCTGTGTCTGTCAAATCCTGTCTCCAACAAAGGATCAGAAAGTAGAAATGACATAAGGTTGAAATCACTTGCCCTGCTGCTGGACCTTCATTTCCAAGCAGTAATTTATATACGGATCACTTAAGAAGGATATGTCAAATGAGATGAAACGTGCTGTTTCACTGAACAACTTCATGCTACAGCAACTGTTTCAAGAAAAGACAAGCAAGTAAAGGGATATAGAATATATAAGTAACACCTAGGGATTTAAACAGTTATTTTAAATTCTACAAGTTAATTCAAACCTTTGTGCATGTCTTCCTGTTTCTAGTGAATGTGTAATTTGTCCATGTACCACACTGATAATTAACATTTGTATTCAGTATAATTTGATCACTCTCACGGCTGTGCCCTTTAATTCCACTTTTAGTGCTGTTTTAGAGCATTGTAACATCTGAGTTCATGCAGAGTTCTAAAAAGAGTACTTTTGCATATACAGTATTACAGACCTCCGTGGTAATACATATCGCTATATATAAAATCAGGGAACTTCCCTTACTCTTTTTGATATGTGCCTTGGGATCTTTTGCATCCACATAAGCTACCACCAACTCAAACAGATGGGACCTTGGTTTAATATCTCATTTGCAGGATGACAAACTCAGGTATGTAGCACCCCTCTCTCCTTATATTGCACTGTAGTGTTGGCAATCCATAAATCCAGCATGGGAATAGAATCCACAGCCTTCTGCACCAAAGGCAATTGTGCTACCTGTTGCACCACTGAGACTGCTAGATTAGATATGATATAACAAAATAAGCAAGTAAAATGTTGGCTCAACTAATAATGTTCAACAGGCCTTATGGCAAAGTTTCAGTCAGCTGGTGTAAAAAGATAAGTGAAGGGGTCAGGTGATATTCTAGAAAAAGTGTGAGCAGAAGAGATTGCGAGAGTAGGATCTACCAATTAAGAGACTCACTTTGTCCCTGTGGAAGTTTGAATGATGACAGTGATGTGATAAGAAATGAGTCAATGTGGGAAAAGGGCCAAGGTAATAGATAAAAGAGAGTGAAGCAGATAAAGAAAGAGAAGACATGAAAAGCCAGAAAAAAAGATGTTGGGTTCATGGAACGGGAAGTAAAGTAGTGAAATGCTTGTAACTATTTTGCTTGGTAATACAGTGTCAAAGATGCAAGACCACATACTGGCAATGAATTTCTGATAAACAGTTTCATCCACTGTTTAGAAACAATTTCCTGGATAAAGAGGGAGTTTCATTGTTTGGCTTTGACTCTAGGATGAGTCTTGCTGCCTTTCTGTTTAACTTGTATTAGCAGGCATGGATAAAGTGGCGCTGAACAGGTATATCATGTTAGCATTTTGTTACTTTTTTATTTATTTAAGTCCCATGAAGACGGTCGGCTGGTAGCTTGAAAGTTACAGACAAAATGTTTGTTCCTTTTACTCCCTTGTTATTTTATTACTGATGTACTTGTTTGTATCTCGGTTTCTTAAGTAATGCTAGACAGTTACTGGAACAGAAAAAGTATCAGCCACTGCTAAATGCGTGAGAGTGAAATGATTTGGTAATATTTGCTATGTAATCCTACGTAAGGCTTCATTTTACTGACTCCAGAAAGAATTGCCATCTGTAGAGTGCAATGTCCTTACATTCACTGCTGCAGTATTCTTAACTATATGGGATTCTCTGCCATGCAAGTCCAATGTCTGGCCAGTCTTCCAAAGACTTCTGAATTTAAAAGGTATGCCAAATGTCACCATACACACCCTGCATAATGCGGTGCATAAAGGTAACATTCAGGCTTACCAAAAACAGAACTTCTTTGCAGCCAGTCTGAATGTATCTTTTACACCATCGGTCTGTTTACCTGCATCTGTTATTTTGCCAGTTAAACACATTTTTGATTTCCACAGACTTCCTACACCTGTTTGTTGTTTTTGCAAGATAAGTGCCCCATTGGGGATTCTATTTTCTTCTTGTTTTTTTGTGTTCCTTGAGGTTAATGTCATCCAGAAAGGGTAAATGCCAGTGTGGGAGACAGATTCCCCATAGACACTGCCATGATAAGTGTCTCTTTTGCTTAGGTGCTTCTCATGACCATACATCTTGTTCAATTTTTCAGGTGTTCGTTCCAAAAAACCCTCACAGTTGACTTTCTTCCCTTTCCGTGTATCTTCAGAACCTACATCTTACGCTACTTGCTAAAGATACTATGGAAGGAATCTCCCACCCCAAGGGTCAGCCGTTAGGAAAGAAGGTGAAAAAGGTATGACCAGAATCTTCTGCTGTCCAGCCTCTGCCAAGTGTTTCTCCTGAGGTCAATGGCAGGCAGCATGCCTGAACTGATGTTGCAGGTGTCCATCTTGGATGTTCAGAGGGAACCACAGCTGAGTTTTTCTGAAGGGCCTAGGGGAGCTCTTCAGTTTCAAGTTGGGGAAGAAGTTCCTGCTATGGGTTCTCGACTGTCATCCTGGATCTGAGCTTTCTCAGGACATTAAAAAAGAAACCAAAAATTCAACATATTTCTTCTGCTTCTAGGGATCCTCACAGTGAGTGGCAGGCTTTTACTCAGATGTTGTTTTCTGACAATGTCCTTAAAGTCTCCTCAAGGGGGTTTCAGTTCCTGCTCCTCCTTGGTCCTCTACTCCTCTTAAAAGATCTGGAGACCAGGATTCTTCTGAGAATTAATTGGATTATGCTGATGAATCCCTAACTTATTCTACTCAGATTCTTTCCCCTTTGGACTATGGGTCAAAGGAGGAGGACTCTATTAGTCCTGATGTTCCTTTTGAGGAAATATCCTTAGGGACACACTCTCTAGGATGATGGATTTTTTTGAAGTGGGATTGTACTCAGTTCTCTGATATCCATAAAAGGTACTATGTGTTTTTGCAGTTGGACTCTTCTACATCTGTGGCTATTCCTTCTGTCTTGGCTGCTTTACAGGATGGTTTCTCCAATGCCTTTCAGACACCGGATTCTCTCTCTAACAACAAAAGAGGCAGGTGGCAATGACTTTATTAGTGTAAACTGTAACATGGTTGTGAATCTCTCTGGCTGTAATTTGTCAGATGAACAATTTGCTGTTTTGAATTTGGGACTGAAATATGTCCCTACTGTGTTACAGAGGAAGCATATTTTAAACCAGGAAGTCTTCCGTTTTGTCCGTAAGTTACATTTGAAGGTTTTTATACTTGTAATAATAATTTGCCATGTAATGATGTTTCTATGGAAGAAAGTTTTCTTTCTTGTTTTTCGGATTTAAATGAGTCTACAGAACATATACAGAGTAATTCTTATTGTTTTATTGATACCTCTGTTGTGCCTACTAAAAGCAGGTTTATCCCTCTCTATTCCAACAAAAAAAAATATTCACTTTAATTTGATAATAAAATTTGCCATTAATTAAATTTGTGATAAGTCGTGATAAATGTTAAATAAAATAAAATAAAAATTGTTATGTAATAAGAATGGTATTTGTTATAATTTGATATTAAGAGAGTTGAAAGCTTTGAAAGAACTGCAAGACAGAAGGGATTTGGTTATAAAACCATCTGACAAGGGAAATAAAATAGTAATAATGCGTTTTCAGCAGTATTATAGAGTGTGCTTGGACCATTTACACAACAAAGATCTATATGATAATAGTGACAATAAGAGTTATAGACAGGCTATAATTAAGTTCTAAGAGTTATTGCAAAAAGGTGTGAGGTTAGGTTATTTTTCAGATGATGAAGTGCTTAAGAAATTTAATAGTAAAGGCTGTGTTCTAGCTACATTTTTTTGTTTGCCTAAACTGCATAAGGAAATTAATAATCCACCAGGACGCCCTATTATTTTGGCCTGTAAATATTTTTTACATGGGATTGGGCTATTGTTACATAACATTTTTCTTCCATATGTTTTGAGAATTCCATCTTATATAAAGGATAGTTTTGATTTTTTTTTAGATAAGATTTCCCATGTTAAGTGGAACAGAAATATATATTGGGTGACGTTGGACGTCAAAAGTTTATATACATCAATTCAACATAAGGATGGCCTTCATGCCATAATGCATTTTTTGGGGGATGGCCCATTAACAAATTATTTGGTTGATTTGACTCATTTTTGTTTAACTAACATTTTTTCCACTTTCAATAATGAAATTTTTAGACAAAAACAAGAAACAGCCTGGGGGCACCATTTGCCCCCATGTATGCAAATTTATTCATGGCTTATTTGGAGCTAGAATGTCTATATAAATGTAGTTTTGTGAAGAGATATGCTAAAACTATTTTCATTTTATAGATAATTTAATTTTTATTTGTGGGGGGGATAAAGATGAGGTTTTGCAGTTTGTTGCTGATTTACAACATAATGCATTTAACCTATCTTTTGATGGACTACAATATGGAGAACAGGTATCTTATTTAGATTTAACTCTTAGGGATCTGGACAATGGCAACATTTCTACTGGAGTGCACAAAGTTTTTGGATGGAAGCCAGTACTTGTATGCAACTAGTTGCCATCCTCCCCGTGTTTTGTCATCCTTACCTGACGGAGAGTATTGAAGATTGTCAAGAATATGTAATGTTGAGACGAATTTATTGGAAGAATTATATAATACTTCAATTATGTTGTGTAACAGGGATTCTAATAAGAAAGTGATTGCAGAAGCTAAATATAAACTCTTCTCTTTGCAAGTTATAACGTGAATAAAGGATATTGGAATAATGTGAAAGGTAAAGAAATCAGTGGAAGTAAAAAAGAAGAAATGTATTTTGTTAGTATTTTAATATTAAAAGTGAAGACATTTGTAATAGTGTAAGATATTATTGGAACGTTCTTCATAGAGACAGAGATTTGAACAGATTTTTGAGTAAATATCCTATGATGTCATATAAATGAGGGAGGGGTTTAAAGGATATGCTTGTTCATGGAAATTTTGTTTTATCAAAATCAAACAAATCACTGTCCAATATCTATGGGCACTTTTAAATGTAATAGCTGCTCTGTTTGCAGACATATCGTGTGCTCCTTTGAGTACATAAACAAGATTAAGTATACACCAAGGGGATGTTTTACTTGCAATAGTAAGGGGATTATGTATGCCCTAAGATGCCCCTGTGCTTTCTTTTATGTTGGTTAGATGAAAATAAGTTTTAAAGTGAGGCTAATGGAATATATTAGGGACATAGAATATCAAAAGGAAGGCAAGATTATAGCCTGTCATTTTAAAGATGTGCACAATAGTGATTTTTCTATGCTTCAAGGTTGCATTTTAGAACAAATATTTGTCAAAGATGATGATGAAATTCTTTTGAAAGAGAAATTGTTGTATAAATAATCTGTTTTTATTCTTAGGTATGATACCATGGTTCCTATGGGACTAAATGGAGAGAGTAACTGGAAGTATTTTATTTGATTATTTATTTGATTGTATAATTGAATAATTGATTTTGTATAAAAGGTAGTACATTTTTTGATGGATTTTGTAACTCCTTGAAGGACTTGTACCGAGGCGCTAGAGAATGAAAGTGTTTTGGGTTCAAGCCAGTGGTCTTGGTTTCTTCATTTTTTGGCAGTTGTTTGGACCTGATTCTCTCCCCCCGCTCCCAAGAAGCTGGATAGGGTTTATAGGGTTCCTGCAGATTGTTCTTTTTTATATAAATGTCCTGCTGCTGACACTTCAGTAGTGTCCGTAGCCTCTCTTAAGCCATCTCAATTGTTTCCTTCACCCAAGTTATTGCCTTCTGACAAGGACAGCAGAAGTATAGACAAGCTGGGCAAAAAGGTTTGCACTTCTGCTACCCTAGCTTTTAGGGCAATTAATTATCAGACCCAAATGTCTAGGTTTGTGTTGGCTCTTCTTTCTCAGGCCTGTCAGCTTATTTCTAATTTTCTAGACTCTGACGGTAAAACTTTTGTTCTTTACTTGCTAGAGACTTCCTCTCAGATTGTTTGTCATTCTATTAAATGTAGTTATGATGCAGCAGATGCCTCTTCTGGGGCTGCTGTTTTTGATTTAATGATGAGGAGATATTCTTGACTTAGGCTCAAGCCTCTAGCTGATGATATTAAAGCTAATTTGATAGATGCTCCTCTGGATTCGAAGCTTTCATTTGAGGAATCTGCTGCTGGTTTGCTTGAGTCCATTCAGGATAAGGTTGAAGCCTTATGGGAACTCAAACAAGTGTTTTTCTCTCCTGTGCCTACATTTTAGAGAAACTACCCTGCTAAGCCTGCCTTTGGTCGTAGGCAATCATGTCCTTCTACTAAAGGTAAGAAGACTGGGAAATGGACTCCTCCTGCTAAGGCTACTCGATTTTCAGGGATTCTGAAGCCTTCCTTTCTGGAGAAATCAGGTGCTATGTGACTATCCATCCCTTCCCAGTCACATTTCTCTTTCTCTTTCAGTTTGGCTTCAGATTTCTCTGTTTTGCCCTTTAGCCTTTCTACTGCCCCAAGGGTGTTCACCAAATACCTTGCCCCTGTTATTGTCTTTTGCAGACTTCAAGGAAACCAAATATTTCCTTACTTGGAAGACCTGTTGATTCAGGCATCATCTCCAGAGACTCTTTTGCAAAATCTTCATTTGGCCATATGCCTTCTTCACTGCCTGGGGTTCACTATAAATTTCAAAATGTCTTCTCTGACTCCTTCTCAGCAGCATGTTTTTCTGGGATGCAGAATTCAGATGGTGCCAATGCTTGCATCACTGCCCCCTCCAAAAGGCCTGAACTCTCATTTCTTTCTTTCACACTGTTCTACATCTGGCTTCCATTACCACCAGGGAGTTTCTGAGAGTTCTGGGTTTCTTGGCATCCACCATTTCGATGTTCCCTCTGGCCAAACTTCATATGAGAAAGTTTCAGGGGTTTCTGAAGTCAGTGTGGCTTCAACATGCACATCCTCTAGACTTTGTGGTTCCTCTTCTTCCTTGCCTGAGACAGGAACTTCACTGGTGGATTCAGCACTTGTCTCTGAATCCAGGGATCTTTTTGTCCCCCCTTCCCTCTCAGGAATTATTCACAGATACCTCAGATATGGGATGGGGTGATTTTTGGCTCCCTAAAGATACAGGGGGTGTGGTCACCTCATCAGCAGAAGGAGCACATCAATGTCAAAGAGATGAAGGCTCTTCTGCTGGCTCTTCAGGCCTTTCATCCTCTTTTCTCTTCAGGGCCTCGCAAGGTGTTCACAGACAATATCACAGTGATGTGGTATATCAACAAATATGGGTGAATAAGATCTTACCATCTTTGCCGGCTGGCAGATCTGGCTGTCAAGTATCAAGTGACTTTTCAGACAGTTTATATTCCTTCAGATCAGAACGTTGTGGCAGACACTCTGAGTAGGTCCTTAACTCAGTCCCATCAATGGATGCTTCACTGAGATGTGTTTCTGGACATTATCCACCTGTTTCTGGACATTATCCACCAGTGGGGTACTCCTCAAGTGGATCTTTTTGCTTCCCTTCTGAACAGACAACCTCCTGTATTTTGTGCCAGAGTCCCTGGTCCTCTGGTATGGAAGGTGGATGCCCTCTCATTCTCTTGGAAGGGGATGTTTCTTTATGATTTCCTTCCCCTTCCTCTTATTCTGAAAGTTCTGTTCAAAATTCAACAGGATGCTCACAAAATCTTGTTGGTGACTCCCTTTCGGCTGCTACATTGCTGGTTCCCTCTTCTTGTGCATCTAGCCAGGGTAATCTTCACAAGTTACCTAGCAGGGTGCATCTCCTCACAAAAGACAAGGGGTCTCTCATCCATCCCCACCTGTCCACGCTTCCACTGACACTGTGGGTGATAGGGTTTTGATTCCTCATAGACACCTTTTTTCTGGGGACATAATGCAAGTCCTGCTGGAGGCCAGGAAAGTTATGACTAGGAAATCCTACTTATCCAAATGTAAGAGGTTTTCTTTTTGGTGTCTCTCATAACCTGGACCCAGTTACTGTGGTTCTCTTTTATTTGTGTGAGTTGCTCGATGCTGATTTGTCCTATTATTCTATCAAGGCCCACCTATCAGCTATTTCTGTTTGTCTGCCCGTTTCTATTCATTTAGCTGCTAGCTTTGAGGTGAAACAATTTCTCAAAGGTGTCCTTAATATTAGACCTCATAGGAAGCCTGTTCCTCCTCCCTGGGATCTTAATTTTGTTTTGGAGAAGGTGACTCAGGCTCCATTTGAGCCTGTTGCATCAGTTTCCTTGCAACTGTTCTTAGATGATTGTTCTTTTGTTAGTACTTACTTCTGCCAAACAGGTGACTGGGTTGCAAGCCCTTATGGCTTGTCCTCCTTTTTTGATTTTTATGAGGACAGAGTGTCCTTGCACACTAAACCTTCTTTTATGCCAAAGGTGGTTAAAGAACTATCTCTTAATCAGTATATTAATGTGCCTACTTTTTTCCTCTCCCCACAAACTGACAGTGAGAGGGTTCTGCATACTTTCAACATGCATAGACAGCTTAGAGTTTATTTGGATATGACCAAGGCTGTCAGAAAATCTGATCAGCTATTTGTTTCTTTTCATCCTAAATCTCTCGGGCTTGCTGTATCCACGTAGGCTATTTCTTCTTGCATTTCTAAGGCTATTTCCTTTTTTTACACTTTTCATGGAAAGCATCTTCCTTTTTCAATTAAGGCTCATAGAGGTGTGGCTTCTTCTTGTGCTTTTTTCAACGGCTTAGATATTAATTCTATTCTTGAAGCAGTTACCTGTATTTCTGTGCATACCTTTACCAAACACTACAAACTGGATGGTAACTCTAGAAATAGGGCTGGTTTTGCTAGTTAAGTTCTTCATGTTTTTTTCAGGGATTCGTCTGCCTCTTCCTCCTTCCTAGTTTCCTTTTGAGCTTTTTGGCAGTCTGCCATATAGTTAAGAATACTGTAGCAGTGAATGTAAGGGCATAGTACAGTTGTGTAAAATCTTACCATAACAGTAGATGTCCTTGCCTTCACTGCTGTATTCGCTCCCTCCTTCCACCCCCCCTAGTTCTTTACCTTCCTGGATGTACACATTACCTCTTGCTTTTCTTGGACTGGTGTTCCTCCTGGGGCAATCAGCTCTGTTTTGGTAAGCCTGAATGTCACCTTTATGCCCTAAATCATGCAGGGTGCATATGGTGATGTTTACATACCTTTTAAATTCTGAAGTTTTTGGAAGACTGGTCAGGCATTGGGCTTCTGTGGCAGGGAATCTCATATAGTTAAGAATACTGCAGCAGAGAAGGCAAGGACATCTACCGTTATGGTAAGACTTTACACAACTGTACTTTATTCTGTTGTTAATATTTAATTTATTTTTTATATGAATTGTCCTTAATGCATGCTGGAATGTTTCTTCTGTGGCATCGTGGATTCCCTCCCCAATAAGTCCTTGCTCTCATGATATACATACCTAAATCCTGGGAATCTGAACTGGCCCCAGGATAGGATGCCAGCCATCTCTCATACTAGTAAAAATGGGGTATAGCAGCAGGACGAGAATGGATCCAGAAGATACCATTGCTGTTTGCAGAAGGTGGCACTCTGCAGAGATAATTATCAGCTACTGTGCCAGCATGCATTTTCCAGGCCAGTGTTTACAATGAAACATGGTTCGGGGAGCATCCAAGCTCCATTCCCTCCTAAAATGCCTAGTTGGCTATCATTTACGATTTTGATTCTACTGGAGCCAAAGAAATGGCACATGCAACAACACATCCCCACATTCCCCAAGAAAGAGGAAGGCTGGGATGAAGCCGTGCCATTACATTCCTCTACATGCAGCTGCAATGGATGCCTGTGCAGCAAATCCAAGTGGGGTTACTTGGGTCATAGTCAGATATTATCCTACCACGGTGATTGAGATGGTATATCGGCTGTAAGGCATTTAGTCCCATAATAAGCTATTTCTAGTTTATCTATGATGGTTAGGAAGATGTATGTTCCTACAAGGGAGACATACATGAGGCTAAGAATCAGGAATACATAACTTGCAGGTGTTCAATAATTGTCTGAAGACATTTAATTGGAATAGTAATGTCAAATGTTTTTTTTTTCTAATGACTGAATTGCTTTGGAACTCAGACTTTGGATCACTGCCAAAGAAGACTCATTTAAGCAAATCTGAAATATGTAAGATAACAGATGGTTATTACCATACAAGTTGATTTTGTATTTTATTTATGCAAAGACCTGAGCTGGACATCTGGGAATGAAGACAATTCATTCCATCTAGGATGACTAACTGTCCCTGCTATGCCAGCCATATAAAGTGAAGCAGTGGCAGGGTATATGCATTGGATTAACCTGGGCAGCACAGTAATTAGTGCTGGCAACTCAAAACAAAAGGTTCTTGTGGGTTTTAGCCAAGTACTCATTGCACCTCTCTAAAGACGTACAGTGGGCAGACTGGTGAATGTAAAATATTTCTAGGCGTGTGTGTGTGTGTGTGTGTGTGTATGTGTTGTGTGTGTCTTTTTGTGATACAGAAGAAAGGCCTGGAAATTTACTTCCACTCCCTATTTGGCTAATAAAGCCTGTGGATGGTGACATCTGTTCACAGGGTCATTACTAGAGCTGTATGAAATGTATTAATGTACACAAACAAATTACTGGCGCCAAAGTCATGGCCTTAAACTTTATGCAAAAGAATGTATTATCATCCCTTTCAATAAAGGAAATGTTGCTAACTACCACATCAATAACAACACCCTAAGTACGCACTCAGCAGTGAGAGACCTGGGCACACAGGTGCACAGCAATCTTACCTTTGATCACCATGTCTCCACAGTGGTGAGAAGGGCATTCCATATTGCTCATCTCATAAGTAATGGCATTGCCTCCAGAAAAAAAAAAGTTATTATAACCTCCATGTACTCTTCCCTCATCAGGCCAATAATGGAGTACAATGCCTCTTTTGGTATGTACCTTTCCAAGCACCTGCAGCAATTGGAGAGACCTCAAAGTTCCTTACAAGGAAAATTCAAGGTCTTCAACATCTGTCCTATGAGGATGGTCTGAAATGGCTTTCACTTTATTTGGTTTCATACAGACTACTCAGAGGTGATCTCTACCTTGCTTAAAAAGGCAATCTTTAACCCTGCTTTATTAGAAATGCTGCATATCTGTAAGTCAAATGGTACACGGGTTACTCGCTCTAATGGCCTTAACCTGGTATGTGACATTAATAGAACCTGCTGGAGGGACAGATTTATCTCCAAGAGGTTACCACACCTTTGGAACAAACTCCTGCTTCACGTCAAACAGAGCACCTCATTGACCCTCTTCAAATGCAATCTAGACGATTGGATGGGTAACCATAAATTCACCACAGGGGTTCTATCTATGTTCCTCTTGGGCACGGGTGATAGGTGCTGATCATGGAAATAAGGTTAAAACTTGGCTAGGCTTGTAAGGGCCCCTAGAGTAGATAGCCACGTAACCTCCTATGATCCTATGATTAAGCATGGATGGTTGGATTGGGTCAACCAAGCAGTGCCTCTTTCTTTCTGCATGTGATTTAATACAGACCAAATATAGAAGCAGGCAAGGCATACAGCTCTGCAGATCATGCAGAGACAGACAATTGAAACAGCTATTATTCTGTCTGAAAACACGGAATTTGTCTTCAAGGAAACAAAAGAATCATTGCCCAGTATCCACAAATTATGTAATACCAGAGTTTGCTTAAAAACATTTGGTGGCTGATGGTATCAAATGTCTTGGAAAAGCCAATAAGCAAGACACTGCAACAGTGTAATGGTGGTAGAATTTAATGCATATGTTTTCATCCATGTCAAAGATTTGTTTCAGTTCAGTGACAATTATGCAGTGCATAGAGCGCAGTGATTCCACGCTGATATTCGAAAAAAGAAAATTAGTTAAGTGCTACAGTGGCATGAGACCCGAGCTTAACAAATGTTAAGAGACCCCTGCTTAAATTGCCAAGGTCAGGTCTTTGACAAGGCAGTAAAATCTGTCAGTACTACTGACCAGCAAATTACAGGGGCAGAATAAAAGATTTGTTTCTGCCCGCTGTCCATCAGTTGCATGTTCTGACTTCCTGATATAAACTTAAGTTACTAACAAGATGGGCATCACCTTTCTTTTCTGAAGGATAAAAAGTCTGAATCCTAAATGCATGACTTTTAGTGTCTTTAGAGCTTCTGTAATTTATCCAAAAACATGGATTTTATGAGGACCAAATATAAGAGGCAAAAATCTGGACAATTAAGAGGCATGGAAAGTGAGTGCAAACATAAAGGACTGAGTTACACTACCTTTCTGACAGTGCTCGCTAAGTGCTTTATGGCTTTGAAAGGTGGCAAAACACTTAGAATTTTTTTTCTTTTCCAGTAACAAGGATTACATGGAGTAGATAAAACTCCATTCACTGCAAAGAATTATGAATAGTTTGGCAGTCCTAACCTAATATTATGTATTGCCAACATGAAAGCCAAGATTCACCTCTCAAGCTTCACTCGAGGTGAATTTTTTTGGGATCCATATCTCGAACACAAATCGGTTAAGATCAGTGACCCACTCATAATCCGCTGTATTGTCCACATTAATAGATGATAGCAGGCAATATTGAACTAATGATAAACCTGCAAGTTTAGTAGCCATAAGGCATGTCAGTTACAGGATAAAAAGTACTGGCTGCAACTGATGTGCATATATTTAAAAGTTTTAATATAGCTAGGTGCCACAGGTTAGTAACAGCTAGTTTCTTGACATTTGAGCAATTACTTCCCATACATAAAATGGTGCTTAGCCTATTTTACACTGTTCAGGCCATTTTGTGTATCCTGCAGGACAACTAAACTATAGCATAAACTCATTTTCTTATAGAATCCTTCAATTTAAGATGATGTTGTAGGACACATTTTCATTTCTGTTTATAAGCGATATAATCTAAAAGATCACAATGTGCTCTGATCAAAATATCAAAAAATGTCAAAGAGCTTTTCCTATGTAGGAGATGGAGTTTTCTACCTCTCCCAGACTCCCACCCACACATACAACACTTTTTTTATGTAAAACATGTTCTTTTCATTTTTTTGCCACTTTAGTTATCTAATGTTAATCATGTTTTTTGTTTTTGTTTTTTTTTTTTCCAAGGGATAACCATTTCTGTTTTACACTCTTGTTTCTCAGGTCTTTATTTTATGTCACTGCTACATGTGTATATACCCAAACTGCAAATACATATGGAAAACCATTTATTCCAACTCCACAAAACTAAATCTGGTTGGCTATGTAGCCAAACGTACAGCTACACATCCATCCCAAAGACATTTGTACAGTTCCCTATTAATTTGTCGACAGTTTAGGTTGTCGAATGTGTATTCATCGACACCTAAGTGTCGAACGCTTAAAATAGCGAACGGCCACATCATCAAATTCATTCCTTGGGAAAGAATTTGTGGCCATTCTCGGGGATTTGCCCTTTCTCCAATGTAGACCGGTCTCAGATTTGGTTAGAGGGGGTGTGGAGGGCATAGCCCCCCCACAACGTTTGGGTGTGTTTGTTTATTTTGTTTGCGGACAGCCAAGTGAATTCTTTCCCTAGGAAAGAATTCAATGATTTGGCAGTTCACTGTTTTTAGCTTTTGACGCGTAGGTGTCGATGATTTTAGATTCGACAACCTAAGCTGTCGATGCTATGATATAGATGCGTTTGTACATCATTATTCTTGCTTTGACAGTTGTTAACCGGGTACGTCCGACTGAGCCTGAGCCCATTTTCAGCGGATGCCTGGGGAGAAAAGCTCCAAAGAACGGAATACAGTTTAATGTATAGAAAGTAGAGGGTAGCAAGAATCTAATATAAATTATGTCTAACAGATAAGTAGCTGAATAAACAAGTTAAAAGTACAATGTAGTAGTGGTACATACAGAAGTTTCTTCAACTAGCAAACATTCTAATATAGAAAGTAGCTGTGTACACATTCTATACTATGCTTATACTAAATACAATTCTAATAGAGAAATAGAAGCTGTATACAATGTTAAAGACTCAAAAATGCAATAAGGGGTACATCTGAAGGCAGTGGGATAAGATGTGTGCAGTAGAGAATGGCAGTTACATTCGACATAGTTCAGTGACTGGAGCAGAATAAGGTAGGGATGAGCAGTTTGGCGTTAGACGTGAGAGCACAGGGCTAGGTGGAGGAGTAAGAGTGAAAGAATAGAGTGTTAGGAAGGAATTTGGCAGGGGCAAGCCCATGAGTTCCAGAGAGTTTCTTTTAAGGCTATTTTGAATTCATGTGCATTGGAAATAGCTCTGCTGTTAAGTGGTAGTCTGTTTCAGGTTTGGCAATTGAATAGCTGTAAAGGTGTTTGCTAATAGTTCATTTGGGTTTACAGATTTGTAGGAGGTACTGGTCTGAGCTTCAGAGTGAGCAATTTGGAGTATAGAGAGAGATGAGGGTGGAGATGGATGGGCAGGAGGTAGGTTTGTTGAGAATGGAGTGTACTATGAGGAGCTGAGGTAGGAGGAGTTGGTTGTGGAATTCAAGCCAGTTAAGGGATTTGAGAGAGGCAGTGGTGGGCCTTATAGGGATGGTTTGAAGGGAACCTTGTGATTTTATTGTTTGTGAGTTATAGCTTGTTTTTCTAGAGCATACTAGAGGTTTGTTAGGATAGGAGATCCATAGGGAAGACTGGGAAGATAGTAGGCATAGTGTAAGGAGAGTCTAGAGTCTTTGGTGAGGATTTTTTTTCTGTATAGAAATCTCACTTTTTAGCGGGTCTTTTTTATGTAATAAAAGACATGCTGGTCAAATTTGAGTTGGGTGTCCATGATTATCCCAAGGAGCTTGGTATGAGTTTTGACATTAATAATAGCGTTGTCAAGAGAAGAGATGCTAAAAGTAGATTTATGATGGGTGAGGGGATTTGGGAGGACTGGAAGTTTGTTTTTTTGGGATTACGTATCAACTGATTTTCCATTAGCCAATTTTCCACAGAGTTACGAGAGTTTTTGGGTCAGAGTTTGAATGTCAGGGAGGTTATCAGAAATGGAGATGATTGTGGAGTCATCAGCGTATTGTATAATGCAAGAGTGGGGACAGGAGGAGGGGAGGTGATTGGTGAAAATGTTTAACAGTAGGGGGCCTAGAATGAAGCTAAGAAGTAAGCCAATCTTGATGGGGAGAAAGGGAGAATAGGAACAGAGCTATTTAACAGACTACTGTCTGTTGGTGAGGTAGCTTGAGAACTAGCTTATAGAGGGGTCTGAGAGACTAACACCAGACAGTTTGTCAAGGAGCACGGGGTGGGAGACAGTATCATATGCTTTAGAGATGTCTAGGAAAGGACAGTAAACTAATTTATCAATATCTCTGGGTTTGGAGACAGTTTGTGTGAAGGTTGTGCTGTGGTTGGGGCAGAAGCCATGTTGGGTGGGAGTGAGTAGATTTTCTTTAAGAAGGTAGTCCACGAGCTGTTTGTGTATTTCTCGAGTACTTTTGAGAGGAGAGACAGTATGGCTATGGATGGTAGTTTGAGAGTTCAGTGCAATGACCTCCATTGTGGATAGGAATAGTATAGAATTATTTCCATACAGAAGGATTGGTGGATTCATGGATTGATCAGTTTATTAGTATGGAGATAGGGTAGGCTATTTAGGCAACTGCTAGCTTGAGGAAGATGGGTGGAAGTTTGTCTGCTGTTGGAGAGCATGGTTTTAATTTGATGAGCTGAGATTTAATGTAGGCAGTGGGAACATGTTTGAGTGAGAAGGAGATGTTCTGGGGTGGTGAAGGGGGGGATGAGAGAGGTTGGAAGTGCTATTATTGAGAGGTAGTTTACTGATACTGTCAATGAAATAGGAGTATAGAATGGAAGCGGTTTCTACAGGAGTTGTTAGGGCATGGGTGAGGTGTAGAAGGATTTCCTGGGTAGAGGACCTTATTGATGGTGTTCCAGAATTTCTTACAGTTGCTATGGTGGCTTGATTGGGGATTTAAGTAAACGTTTTTCTTATCTTTGTTGATAAGTTCTTTCATGAGGTTTTTAAGTTATTTCTAGATTTGGAGATGGACAGGGGATTTAGTCTTAAACCAGTTTTTCCAAGCATTGCCTCTTTTGGTCATTAGTGAGTGAGTGGATTGAGACAGTCAGGGAGCAAAGAGAGATTTTACTCTAATTTTCCAGAGTGGAGCGAGGGAGTTGAGGATGTCTAGAAAAGTTGCATTAAACTTACATAGAGTGTCATCTAGGGGTAAGTGATAGAGGAAGGACCAGTTAATGGAGAAAAGTCTATTGTTAAATTCATCTGGCTTGAAATTTGAGAGAGTATGCCTTTCTTTGAATTTGTGGGGTCTAGCAAGTTTAAGGGAGTTTTTCTTTACAACAGATGGGAGAGTGGTCACTTAGAGAATCTGATGGAGTTTTGAGGTGGTGGTAGAGGTCAGGATTGGATACAAGGATCCAGCCTAGGATGGAGCTACAGTTGGCTTGCTAAAGTGGGTCAGGGTAATAATTAATTGTGTGAAGCCGTGTAGATTAATACTGTAATTTGGCGAGTCAGAGGTTAGGGGTTGCCAATCTATGCTGACGTCTCCTAGGAGGATAGTTTCATTATTTATGTCATGTGTGATCCAGGAAAGGATATGTTCCAGTATGGGGGTATTGTTACCTGGGGGAATATATAGAGCAGAAATAGTAATTTTTTTGTGGCTATATAATTTGCAGTTAACTAATAACAGTTCAGCATGGTTGAATTTGGGGAGTGGCATGGAAGAGGAGACAGATTGAGGTGGTTAGCATAAATTATGGTTACTCCTCCTCCATTTTTGTGGACTCTGTCTATGAGGAGGATGTTATATCTGGGGGGGAGAATTTATTTGTCAGAAATGTGGGGTTTAAGCCAAGTTTCTGTTATAGTTACTATGTCAGGTGAGTGTTGGACTATCTAAGGGTAGAACTCACTGACTTTGTTGAGAGTGCTTCTTGTATTTAAAGAGTACAAGATTAATATGTTGGAGGGGGAGTTGGCATGAGGGGAGGGTGGTTGTGAAGACGGGGTGTTAACGGAGGGAGATGAGAAGGGTCTGGGGTTTTGCATTTGTGATTAAACAGCAGAGTAGGTATTTTAGGGGTGTAAGGGATGATATTTAGGCTTGTTTTTTAGAGGGTGATAGGGATGGAGGTTATTTGTAATCTTGAGTAAGGATGGGTTTGTGGGGTTAAACAGAGAAGACAATATAGAGAATGTAAATTACTGAAAACACTGGTGAAACCAAAGTAAAAAAACACCTAGACTTTATTCAAATAAAATAAATAACTGACTAAGCGCTTTCACCCGTGTAGGGCATCTTCAGAGTCAGTTTATCACATTTAAATACAGCCTTTAAATACGCATTTCAATTAACACATAATTCATTGCAATAAAGCTGTCCTTTGAACTTTTTTGTTTTAACCCTTAAGTGTCAATGGTATATTAGTAAGAACACCAAATGTTCAATTACGAGCAAATATTATTTAAATACCTAAAATCAATACATACATTTAAATTGTTTTAATTGGATTATATATGTGTGAATGTATAAAAAAAATATATATATAAACATATATATATATAAAGTAAATAAAACATGTATAATATGCCAATATACGTAAAGGCACATATATCACACATAACTGAACTAAAAAGTTAAAACTTACTCTGTTGTTATCTGTTAGATACAGGCTGCCTTCTGTTTCAATATACATGCTAGAGATAAGGTGTCATTAATGCCAGGTGTACTGCTTGCATCCAATGGTAGTTGCCACAAGCATTCCCTGACCTCTAAAATGGTTTTATAGTCAC
Source organism: Protopterus annectens (assembly GCF_019279795.1). NCBI lineage: Eukaryota > Metazoa > Chordata > Ceratodontiformes > Protopteridae > Protopterus > Protopterus annectens. The sequence continues at coordinate 1,139,534,989 of NC_056748.1, read as the reverse complement.
CACCATACTCCTTAGTATATAATCTATCTATGACAAAAAATAAAAACTTTTTGTAATTGATACAATCTTTACTGTGGTTGTACAATGAATTAGTCAATTTCTTATTTTGATGTCCCTATTATGTTCCATAATTCTTTGTCTCAGCTTTCTTGTGGTCATGCCAATATAGAAAGCTGGACAAGATAAACAAGTAGCCGCATATATGACCATTTTGGTGTTACAGTTACAATAACCTGGACTCCTCGAAGACCTCTTGAAATCATCCAATTGAACATATGGACCATCATTTATGAATTTACATGCTTTACAATTACCACAGTTTGCCATCCTGGCAGACCTTTGACCAGTGGGTGTAGGTGTTCTTTTCAAAAACTCTTTAATGTTCAAACCCCTACTGTTAATAAAAAGGGGGTCCTTACCTAATATATCCTACATATCTATGGGGAATACACTTTGCCAGGCCCATTGAATAATGTTTTTAACTTCAATAGTTGTAGTATTGTATTGTAGAACCATACCCGTTTGAACTTTCTTAGCATTGTGTTTAAGAATATTGTTGTTCTCTGCATCCCTTTTGCTATCCGACAAAATAGGCCTAAAATCTGTGTCTCTTCTTATAATAATGTCCTGTTTAACCTTAGTAAGTAAATCCATAGGATAACTCCTTTGTACAAGTAAATCAACCAGTACCTCCAGTTCTTCCAGGAATCTGTTGTCCTCACTAATTATACGTGATACCGTAATCATCTGTCCTTTGGCCACGTTTTTCTTTACATAATGAGGGTGACAACTGTCATAATGTAAAAATATATTACTATATGTCTTCTTCCTAAATTATTTGGATTCTACCTTCCCGTCTTTGATGTATAAACGTAAATCCAAAAAGTCGATGGTGTTTCTATCCACCTTGTTGGTGAATTTTAAGAATGTTGTGGTGTTGTTCAGATAGCCTATAAATTCTTCCAACTCATCTCGAGAGCCTTTCCAAAGAAGCAGTATGTCATCTAAGAACCTTAAATATATAATCATCTTGGATCTATAATCAGATTTCAGAACATACTGTTCCTCCCATTCAGCTAGTACTAACAACGTAAATGGGTGCACATTTAGTGCCCATAGCAACTCCAGTGGATTGCTTGTAGAATTCATCTTCAAAGCCAATGTAATTGTTATCCAATACAATCCGCATCAAATCAACAAGAAGACATCTCTTTACCTGATGTGTATTGCTGTATTTAGCTAAACTGCTAGCAAACCAGTCTAATCCAATGTCATGGGGAATCACTGAAAACAAATTAATTATGTTGACAGTTACAAACAAGAAATCCCCTAAATTTGTATAAGCTAGGGTCCTAAGGCAGTCCAGACAGTGCCAAGAATCTTTTAATATGTGTGGTATATTGTCAAGAATCTTTTTATTCGTAATGTCTATATACGCTGCTAATGGTTCCGTTTTTGATTGCCTTGCCGCCACTATCAGTCTAAAAGGGGGGTTTGTAATGTTTTAATGAATCTTAGGGATTCCAAATAAACTGGGCATAACTGGGTGTTCCACTAACAAATAGTTATACTCATCATGGTTAATTATACCTTCACAAAGGAATTCATAAAGTTGCCAGTCAATCTTTGTAAATGCCCTTTGAACTTCAAATTTGGAAACCAATTCATAGGTATTGGAATCATGTAGAATACTCTGCATGTTCCAGGAGTAGTCGGTGTTTGTCATAATGACTACACCACCCCCTTTGTCTGGTTTCATGACCCTATAATCATTACTAGATGAAAGTTCTTTTAAACAAAATTCTTCAGCAGATGTTAAATTTTTGTTGTTGTTGGGTGACTTTTTATCAATCAGCCTCCTGATCTGGGTAGTGCACAGACGTTTGAATTCTAATATCAATGGGTTGCTAAGTGGTATAAACACACTACCTCTTTTAAGTGTAAAAATTTGTGCCTCTCTATCAATGCTGTGCTTGTTAACAAAAAAAAAAAACCCTTAAGTTTAACTGTCTAGTGTATAACTTTAAATTGATAAGTAATTTACTAATATCATGTTTGAAAGTTGGAACAAACGAGAAACCCTTTTTCAATAAACTCAAATGATTTTTAGAAATGTTTAAATCAGAATAGTTATAGATATGAAAAGATTTGTTACCAATTAAAGTAGGATCCTCTTGGTTATTAGTAACCAAAATTTCAGTTAATGGAGTAGCAAAAGGCCCAAAAGAGGTGTCTGATGGTGAATCATAGTTAATAGGTGGGCCATCCTTTGTATTAGGGGTAGGGTCTGAAATTTTCATCAGTTGTAATTGTTTTGTCTGTGATGCCAGTTGTTGCTGTTGAAATGGTTCATTCTCTGACCCCCACCCCTCCAGTTGCTTTGTGACTGGAACCCCTGTCATTGGGGAATTCTCTGGTCCAAATGGTCCTGTGGCTGACCCCGATTTCTTAATCGGTCCGATTGCCTCAGTGGGGGTTGATTCTCTAAATAAACTATTTCTTCTTTTGTATCTACGTGTCTCTTCATTATGATCCACCTCAGTTTGAATCGTCTCTCTTCTTGTACCGCCTTCCCTATTGTCCCCGATTGTGTTAGGTGTAGGGTAGGCTCTCTTCTCTTTGTATTCATTGGTGTCTCTTAATATCTTTTTTTGTTTTCTCTCCAAACTGACTTTTACAAAATCATCCAAGTCGATTGTAATCCTCTCAAATCTATTTCTATTACTTTCAAACAATAAGTCATTCACAATACTTTGTTTAAGAATGACCAATTCATTTTTTAGGTTATTGAGTTTACTAATATTCACCCTAATTAGTATTCTCATCAAATCAAATCCTGTTCTATCAAACAGCTCTAGCATCTTGTGATATGCTTCTGAATCAGCCTTAATTCCCACTGGTATTCTGAAAACCCTAAGGCCTCTAGCGACATGATTTAGTTCAATGGAACGCTCCAAGAAAACTTTATCCATCTGTAATGTTTTGTATTTCCTGGCTAATTTTTCAAATTTTAGCAACTGAGCATTCCTAGATCAGGATTCTGTACCTAGATGTTGTATCCCCCAAGACAGGGGGTATTAAAAAATTCTCTATATCAAAAAAAGAACTTCCAGATCTGTTGTTACTTTCACCCCCTCTAGTTCTGTTGGTACTAACATTGTTGTTATCCATCGTTGATGTAATATTCCTTTCCACCCTTGGTATATTAGGGTTGTGCTGTCTTTCTGTAGAAGTCCCTGGTGGTGTATGCATAGTAAATAGTTCAACATGTGTATTAGTTAAACTATCATTTTTATCATTGTTTTATTAGCCTGTAATAAAGTAATAATTTGTCTAGATAAATCAAGATATTGGATCATAAGTTGTTCCATTGTATATAGTGGAACCTTTAAATGTAAAAAATGAAAAGTAATAAATAAATTAGAAAATAATAAAAAATAAAAAATAATAAAAAGTATTGAATAGTAACTAATTTCTTAGACCCTAATACTAATGGATTAGTGTAACAGTAAACAAAATAAAACAACAACTGAATCTGAAATCTATACTTATATGTTAGAACAGCTACCCTACTCTAATAAGAAAGACATTCATTAATAAACCAAATAGAAAGAATAAAAGTAAAACTGTATTCTAAATCTTAAAACAAACTTGTATAGAATTGATAACATTCAACTAAATTCAAAAGCATATATATTCAAAATTAAAATTAAACAGTACACACTCTAATTTACCAGTTATTCATCACTGTTTGGACATTCAATATCGAGAATGTGTTGTGAGTTTATTGGCTAAAAAGGGGGAGAACAGAAGTAGGAGGATTCATTAGAGAGAGCATGGTATGATAGGTGGAAGGATGCGAAAGAAGAAGACTGAGAATGCAGGTGAGCAGCATGCTGGGCGGGAGAAGTAAGAGGTTGCGGGAATGTAGGATGAAAGATGATGTAAATAAAAGTATGAAGGACGATGCAAGTTGGTGAACAGGAGATGAAACGGAGCTGTATGGTGAGGAAGCAGCACTCTGAGTGGGACGTACAGTGGAGCTGATGTTTTGGGAATGAGGACACAGGGACTGTATGTAGGTAAGGGATGTGTAGTGTCCGGAGTGACCTATATTCTATGGACTTACAAATCAGTCTTTATATTTACAATTATGTTAAATCCAAGATGAAATCCAGATCCAAAATAAGGATCACAGTAGCACAATGCACAATAACTATATCAAATAAGATTAATCTTGCTACTAATATTCAGGATTCACTTTTTAAAAACAGTGCAATTATGCTATTCAGTTCTAACAGATATTAGCAGTCATCTGACCAAAGTTAGCAGCTGGGGATCAGATTGCATCTTTACAACCTTGTAAGAGCATCACAAGGACATTCTTCTGTAAGGAAATTACCAGAGTAGTGCATCACATGATTCTAGTCACGTGCTGAAGGTACAGAGAAAGAAGAAAGGAAACACGGGAACATGCATCACATGATTCTAGTCACATGCTGAAGGTGCAGAGTAAGAAGAAAGGAAACACGGGAACATGCATCACATGATTCTAGTCATGTGCTGAAGGTGCAGATTAAGAAGAAAGGAAACACGGGAACATGTATCACATGATTCTAGTCACATGCTGAAGGTGCAGAGTAAGAAGAAAGGAAACACGGGAACATGCATCACATGATTCTAGTCACATGCTGAAGGTGCAGAGTAAGAAGAAAGGAAACACGGGAACATGCATCACATGATTCTAGTCGCGTGCTGAAGGTGGAGAGTAAGAAGAAAGGAAACACGGGAACATGCATCACATGATTCTAGTCGCGTGCTGAAGGTGGAGAGTAAGAAAAAAGGAAACACGGGAACATGTACTACATGATTTTCACTTTCCTACATAGCTTTTCAAACTAAATCACAGACACCTTTTCTCTTACATTAAACCACAATAGGGTAAATAGAAAATTAAAAATTAGTAATCAAAAATGGCAAATCCAGCTACTTTGGGCATGGCTGCCTGGGACAAATCACAGGAAGGAAGACAGAAGAAAACTGTGCCACTATGATTCCAAGAATGGACAGCCTGCTTCCAAGATCTGCATAAAGGGTTCATTTCTTTTTTAAGACTATGATTATAAGAACATTCCTGATATCTGGTGTCAGCTGAGATATAAACTAGAAATCTATGATTTTAAAAGCTGTAAAAGTTTAGCTATATTAGTACACTTACTTTAACAGCAGACATTTGAATAGGATCTCTGTTGCAGTAGTATTTGTGACATACAGCAACTAACTACAAGCAGATGTCCACCCTGCTGGCTTGACTCAGTGCAGGGGTGACACCTTGCTCAAACCTGGCTACTCCTCAGTTAAGGGACATATACCTGCAACCTGATAAACGTGGCAGGTCAGCCTGTTCCATCTTCATTTTTTTGCCACTGAAGATATGAAGGATCTGAGTGGTGAAGTAAAAAATCTCATCTTTCTATTAGATTTTTAGCACAAATAATAATCATAATACTAATAGGTGGGCAATAATCTGCAGCATAGAGTCCCAAGTACAGTCCCAGAAGAGCTTAGGTCTTTGGATTACTGGAGAAGGAATTGTTGATTATTAAAAACATTCCTCCCCTTAGCTCAGTTACTAGTTTGCCTCAGTATAATCTGGAAAAAAAGAGTGTGGGGGAGAGAATGGGTGGAAACTCATACTGCAGCAATCCTCCTATTCAAACATCTACTCTTCATAGGTTTCTTAGGAAGATTTTCTCACACAACTGAACTGTTCGTCATATGGATCACTGGTATGGTAGCATTCATGGCATATGGATGATTACCAAAGCAATGTTTGTGCAGGAATGGGAAAATAGTGCTAGCAAAAGTACCAAACCCACCACCCCAATCCTTGTGGGCCAGCTGATCAGAGAAAGCCAATCCCTGGGGGTCAGCTGATCAGAGAAAGCCTTGTAGGATGGCATTGTCAAACACTACCCTGCTCGTGAATTGTATATTGGCTTATTAAGATATAAAAAACCCACAGTAGTGGTGCTGAGGTAGCGTTGTCACCTCACAGCAAGACATTGCCCCGTTCAATTCTCGGCTAGAGCATCTTCTGTGTGGAGGCATGCGTGAATGGGCATGCCTTTGTTGAAGGTTGTGCATCAGGGCTGGTAACTCGGCACGTAAAAATCCACTACCAAACATTAGTGGACCGGAGTTCCGCTGTGGCGACCCCTAACCGGGATAAGCCTAAAGACACAACAACAACAACAACAAAAATATATCAAAAGATATGAATAAATAACTAAATCAACAAGTCATAAATGATCAGAGTAAAAATCTAGAAGATTCAGGATTTCTGATTGGGAGTGTTTGCACATGTATTTTATACCCCAAGTAGACTCCAAAGAATTTTTCTTCAGGTATGTTGCAAATATTGGATTGTGATGGGGGAAGAAAGAGGTAATTGGGAACATATTTTTTGAGAGTACAATGAGGTGGCAGAATTTAAAAATTCCTTGCACATTTATGTAACATCTTGCACCTGAAAAGTACAATAGAGGGTGTTATGCTATGTACGTAATTAAGAAGAAGCAGCCCCAGCAAAGAAAGTCAGTGTGCACTACAGGGTGAAAAAATGTGTGTGTGTGTGTGTGTGTGTGTGTGTGTGTGTGTGTGTGTGTGTGCGCACATCTGCCTGTGTTAGTATCTGAAATGAATTCTTGTTTTTCAAACTATCTCTAGCACGTACAGTATTATTGAAGAGCTGACATCTGTTTTAGAGGGCTATTTAGCATGTGCGAGTATGATCACTACAGTTACTTATTTAAAATTGTAACCCTGTTCAGCATTCACCCTAAGAAATCCCCACTTCACTCTGCTTAGTTGGTTACAACCAATTCCGTTACTCTCTGTGGTCTCCCCACCTCCTTGCTTTGAAGTCATTAGCCGCCCATGTCTTTCTCCAAAAATACTTTGTATTGCCAATTGTTCAGGATGCAACACTCTCTCCTCTGAAGCTGGGAACATCAGAAATGTGTAGGTTCAGTCCTACACAGGTGCCTGGCTTCACAATCCATTTCTTTCTTAGTCTTTATACTTGGTATGTCTATAGCTTCTTAGAAATCTTTTTTTATTTCTATTAAAACTTTTTGAGTTGTTCCAGATTGTATTACATAATGCAGAGTAACTATGACCTAATCATTTTTTATATACCCTCACCAGTGCAGTCCTATTTCATTGTATCTCTTCCATTTTACATCTAATGCAAAATATATTACTTAGTATTTTACTGTTATTAAAATTCTTTTTTCACCCATGTGGGTGCTCTTTCCTGTGCTCTGTCAGCCTATTTGTTCCTACATGGAGTGAAAGCCAGTTACAAGAAGCTGTCATTTTTTTTCTTTTTATAGATGTGCTCCCTCTCCTGGAGATACTATGTCAGCTCATGTGTGATAGCCTGCTGTGCCTTGCTCACCACATACTCACACGCACACTCACACCTATGGCCAATTTAGTGTGTTCAATCCACCTACCACGTCTTTCCTTCAGAACACATACATCTTTCACATTTCAGAAGGGATAATAAATTATTAAAAACTACATAAGACAGACGCCAGATTTATTTTGAAATATAATACTCTACTTCCCAGGGGTCTCACTGTTCAGATGCCCTGAAAATTTTGGATCAATTAATGCAAGAAATTTTTAATTTAATTTATTCTGGGACTATTATTGAAAAAGTGCTTTATTTTTTTCCAATTTTCTCTATTCCTTTTGAAAATGCTTAGTGATGGAAATCCAAGTAAAAAATCCCATGAATGCAGCAGCACAGCTCAGACTGGATAAAACTTTAATGTCGACAAGTAGAACAGAAAAATAATAAATACAAAGTAAGTCAGTAAATGTTTTCACATGCCATGCTATGCCAATTGCAATACATGCAATGTTGTTTATTTGGCACTCTGCACACAATGTCCTAAATTTTATGTAGGAAAAACCAACCGACAGTTAAAAGATAGACTCAGAGAATGCCTGTATTATACACGAATAGAAGATACTAGGAGTGCGTTGACCGAACATGCGATACAGGCAGGAAACAAACATACGATCCGATGTCGTTAATCTTCCTTTTACTGTTGAGATTTGGTTCTGATCTCAGAATCAAGCCGACCTTTTTCCAAGCTTGCATCAGCCACAAACCTCTCGAGCTATGATTTTACCCATCATGCGATTTTTCTTGTTACCTCAGATCTTGTTTGCCGTGTTGCTGTTCAGCCATGTCTAGCCATTCCTCTCCAGCTAAGTGTATATTTTTTGATAACTTTTGAGTATTTTCTCACAGAATTGTTAGTTTTTTGACTTTATTAAGTCGTATGTTCTTATCCTTTATTTCTTGTACTTTTTTGGTATTTCCTACTACCATTGTTGGTAGTCTTTCCTCGACCTCCATTGGGCCTTACTACTAGTGTGTGCGTGTTTAGTTTTTGAATTTTTTTGTGATACAATGTCTGAGAAGAAAGGGAGTCCAGGTTTTAAGAGGTGTTTGGAGTGTGGACACAAACTGCCTCACTCTGACACACATGACTTGTGTGTTTACTGTTTGGGCATGCCTCATCACACAGTGAAGCCACCCTGTCAGATTTGAAAAGGTTTTTCTGCCAGGACTTTGAACGAACGTAAAAATAAACTAGTACTAAAGGGTCTCTTTAAGACCCCTTTCTGCAAGGCTATTTCTGGGCCACAGGAATCTTCTCCTCCTTCCAACAACATAAAAGGTCTAAGTCTCTTCCATCGTCTCCCTCTGGAGACCCTAAGGAACTGAAACATAAAAAGGCTAAGTTGTCAGAGTCATCAGTGCCATTGGTTGCTTCGGCACTGACTCACTTGACTCTGTCTCCGATTATGTTTGCTGGTCCCTCTACTTCTTCATGATGCAGACTACTACGGTACCAACTAGCTTGGTGCGGACTTCCTCGGCACTCATTGATTTATCGGCGCAGTCATCTTTGGCACTGACAGAAGTCTTGGTGCAGACTCCTTCAGCACCGTCCAGTTTCTCGGTGCAGACATCTTCGGCGCCAACAGTTTTCTCGGCACAGACACCTTCGGCACCGACAGTTTTCTCACTGCAGACCCCCTCGGCACTGACAATTACTTCGGTGCAGGCTTTTTCGGCACCAATGGTTTTGGTGCAGAAGACACCGTTCTCAGTGTAGGAATCTTCCACATCATTGACTTCAATGCATACCGCTTCTGCACCGGCTTTAGTGGTGCAGACTATACAAGTACCGCCAGTTTCGGTGCAGACACTTCCTATATAGACACCTTTTTTCAGTGATCATGCTAGCCCTTTTTTGGACAGGCCCGAATCACCTTAAGGGCTTTCAGTGAGGTCTACCAGAAGCCTTTCTGAACATGATGTGCTGCATCTTGTAGACCAGCTGCTTTTGGCCAGAGGAATTACTGCCCCTTCAAAAGTATCTCTCCCCTCTGGAGTTGATCACCCTTCTCCATGGACTTCTACCTATTCTCCTTCGACCTCTGTGGAGGTATTGAGGCATCCCTCATCCCTCCTCGGGTGGACTGCCCTTCCAGACCTTAGAGAGGATGCTGGCCGATGCTTTTCAGCCGCCTCTGTTGGAGAATACTACTTCCTCTGAGCCTCAGCTGTCTCAAGTCGAACCCCCAGTCATCGGGCGCAAGAGTCTCAGGCCATTCTCCCTCTGGAAACCCTATCCTTGCAGCCTTCCCCAGAGGAAGTTCACCACAAGACTTCGGGAAAGAGGAAGCACATGGACTCCCATGGAAGAGTCACTGACCGAACACGCAGATTACGATGACGGGGAGGGGTCCCCCTCGTTCACCTTCTGACGAGGTTACCTTTGGTGACATCCTTGAAATTTTAAAACAGAGAGGTGAATGGAAGTCCTTTAACCTTTCTTCAGAGGAGTCTGCATTCCTGCAGGCTTTTCCTACCCGGCCACAACCTCTTGGGTTACCCCACCTGCCAATGAACTCATCAAGCTCATCATGCAGCGAGCGTGGAAGGCACCAGACTCTGTGGAGTCCATACCTCATAGGCCAGACAAAATCCTTTTTCCCCCAGAAGAGTTCCCCCATTGGTCAAAAGGCCTCCCAGTAGACGCCATAGTGGTGGCTGCCACTACAAAGAAGGAACTGGCAGAGGAGAACCAGACTGTCCACCTGCCCAATAAGGAATCCCAGGTGGTAGACAGATTAGGGAAGCGAGTCTTTGCATCATCGACCTTTGCTGTTAGGTCCTTGAACTACCTGGCACATTTCACAAGGCTACAGAGAGACTTGGTGTCCAAACTCTCAGAGACCTTGGCAGGAACAGTTTCTGATGAGGTCCAAGACAAGGTGGCCTCTCAGTTCGCAACCGTAGAATTGGTTTCCAATTCCTCAATGCTTTTGATATCACATGCTACTGAGGTAGCGGCGAGAGTTGCAGGTACAGGTATAGTCATGAGACGCCATGGCTGGATGAGCCTTTGTGACTTTGCAGATCCCTTCAAGGCTTCCTTCCTTAACACCCCTATTGAGACCACTACTTTGTTTGGGTCCAAGGTAAAAGATACACTGGCCAGATGCGAACAGGACGGTAAGACCCTATCTGCCATGGGTGTCCATTTAACTTCTCCTCAGAGGTTCTATTCTAGGAATCAGAAGAGTGGGAAAAAGTGGCACATAAAGTCTCAGAGTTCTTTCCATGACACTCAGACCGAGTTTTCCCCTAGAAGCAGAGGGGGGAATTCTAATGGAAGATGCCCCTTTTGGGGCAGGGGTGGTCCACGAAACCAGGGATCCAGAGAATCTTTTTCTGGACAGGCCTATCAGCGCTCCTGAGGAGTGACCCGATTGCTTTCCTCTGGAAGCAGTTTGGGTAATTTTTCCTTGCTCCCTCCTGCCTGGCAAACCATAACCACAGATGCTTGGGTACAAAGGATCATCACCAGAGGATACCATATTCCCTTCTTATTTACTCCCACCTTACCCAGAAGCTTACCCGACGTGCCACCCACTCAAAGGGAAGCCGCAGCTTTAGAGATATCAATGCTGCTTCAAAAGAGTCATTCAAACAGTCCCCCCAGACCAGACAGGATAGAGCTTCGACTCAAGATTCTTTTTGTTGCCAAAAAGGACAGGGGACTGGAGACCAATTCTGGATCTCAGCGCCCTAAACAAATTCGTAAAGACAGAAAAATTCCGGATGTTCACGGTTCAGTCTATACTTCCACTTTTGGAAAAAGATGATTGGATGTGCTCCATAGATCTTCAAGATGTGTACTACCACATAAAGGTGGAAAGGAGCTCAAGAAGATATCTTCACTTCCGGGCGGGAGCCAGTCATTACCAATTTTGTGTACTGCCCTTCGGTCTTTCTACAGCCCCCAGAGTGTTCACAAAGTGCATGGCAGTAGTCACCGCTCACCTGTGGCTTCAAGGATTCCAGGTGTTTCCCTACCTAGATGACTGGCTCATTACTGCCCCAACAAGACGTCTACTGGATCAGGCCTTGACTTACACTCTAAATGCTGCACAGCAGCTCGGAATATCGATAAACTGGAGGAAGTCAAACCTTACTCCGTCAGTCATTAGAGTACATTGGAGTGATTCTGAACACAATGACTTGTACAGCCGCTCTACCAGATCACAGAATTCAGAGGATCAAAGAACAGGTTCAGGCTATACTTTCACAAAATCTAGCCTCAGCTCGATCCATTCTTCAACTGCTGCGATCGATGGCAGCCTCCATTACCATAGTCCCTCTAGCAAGGCTACACATGAGGCTTCTTGAATGGCTGCTTCTTATACAGTGGTACTCATCCCAGCACCCCTTATCTTTTCCGATTCAAATAAACAAGAGTTGCAAACAGTACTTGCTCTGATGGATGTCAAGCAACTCTCACCAGTGGTCTTGCCCCTTCAACCCTCATCAGCCCAACACCACAGTGACAATGGATGCCTTCCTGATGAGGTGGGGGGCTGTTTCAGGGAAAGACAGTCCAAGACACTTGGTCACAGACAGAGGCCCATCTGCATATCAATGTCCTAGAACTGAGGGCGGTGCTACTAGCATTGCAGGCATTCCAATTGATCCTTCCATCAGGGACTATTGCAATTCAATCAGACAACATGGCAGTAGTCTGGTACATCAACAAACAAGGGGGAACCAGATCATACCCACTCTGTCGAGACACCATGATAATATGGCAATGGGCAATAGCCTCCAACAGTTTTCTGATAGTGATGCACATTCCCGTGAGCTCCAACGTGATAGCGGACAAGTTGAGCAGATGCATTCTACAGCCTCACGAGTGGTCTCTCAATCCTCTAGTGGCGGCAAAGATTTTCGACTGCTGGGGCCAGCCTTGCTATGACCTATTTGCATCCTTGTCCAATCACAAGTGCAGCAACTACTTTGCTCTGATCCCCCCTCGGAAACAGTCACAGAGAGAGAGGCTCTAATCCACGATTGGCCCTTGGGTCTGCTATATGCCTATCATCCAATACCCTCATTCCCCTGTTCCTCAAGAAAACATGTCGGTTGAAGAACAAAGTGATCCTCATTGCTACATATTGGCCTGGACAAGTTTGGTTTCCCTTCCTGTGGCCTCATCTGCTAGATCAACCATGGATTCTCAATCCAGCTCGAGAATTGATCTCTCACCCACAGAATCTGGTCCATCCAAACCTATCCAGCCTGAAACTGACAGCTTTGTTTCTCCACTTCCAATGATTTCCAGGCAGCATGATCTGTCTTCCCCTGTCTGTGACATTCTGATTGCCTCTCATAGGTCATCCACCAGACTACTCTACCATAGCAAATGGAAGAGGTTTTCTCTCTGGCTACAAGATAAAGCCCCTGTTTCTATTGTGCTAGAATATCTTTCAGACCTTTTTAAATCGGGGATAGCAGCCTCCACAGTTTGTGTTCCTTTGGCTGCAATTTCTAATTTTTATAATGGCTTCCAGGGCTCTTCCTTAATGTCACACAGAATTTGTAAGACCTTTCTGAAGGGCGTAACCCAACTAAAGCCTCCATTCAGAGAACCTGTTCAACCTTGGGTCCTGGCCTTAATTCTGCAATGGTGACAACTTCTCCTTTTGAGCCCGCATCTACCTTTGATCTAAAGTATCTGTCATGGAAAACGTTGCTCTTAGTTGCTATTACTTCTGCCAGACGTATTTCTGAATTACAGGCCTTGTCTATCAAACCCCCCTACCTCATCTTTCACAAGGACAGAGTTTCATTAAGGATCAATCCAACCTTCTTGCCCAAGGTCATTTCTGAGTTATCTGTCAGTCAGACTATTGATTTGCCAGTGTTTTTCCCTAATCACTCTAACAGAGGGAAATATTGTCTACATACCTTGGATGTACATAGACAAATTTGTTTTTACCTAGACAAGACTAAATCTAATAGAAAATCTGATCAGCTGCTTTTGGCCTTTTCTGAATCCAGATTAGGTTGTCCAGTTCCTAAAGTTAATTTAGCCACTTGGTTGAGAAATTGTATTACTTTCATTTATGGCAAGAATGGTATCCCTTTACCTGGCAGAGTAAAGGCCCACTCTACAAGATCAGTGTCAACTTCTGCAGCCTTCCATGCTAGAACATCTTTGAATGACATTTGTGCAGCTGCAACCTGGGCTAAGCCTCATATCTTCATTGATCATTACAAATTGGACTTGGCCTCCAGAGGCAGAGCTTCCTTTGGTTCTATGATGCTCCAGAATGTCCTTCCATAGGGCCACCCAGGGAACAAGATAGCTGAGGACTCTGTCCTAATGAATAAACGAAGATTAACAACATCAGATAAAGAAGTTATGTCTTACCATAACATTCCATCTGTGTCATTTCATCTTCGTTTATTCATTACGGCCCACCTGCCTTCCCCCTCCATAGGCTTCTGGTGGTTTAATTTGTCCTTCTTTCCAGTTGTTAGGTCATGTCTGATTGGAGGTAGCCTCGGCTTCACTATTCCAACTTGCAAACTAGACCTGAGGTAACAGGGAGAAGGGCATGATGGATAAAATCTTAGCTCGAGAGGTTTGTGGCTGATGCGAGTTTGGAAAAAGACCTGCTCCCTTCTGAGATTGGAACCGAATCCCAACAGTAATGAATAAATGAAGATGAAACAACACATATGGAACGTTATGGTAAGACTTCTTTTTTCAGTTTACTGTGATGCAAGTTATATATCTTGACGTCAGGATGAGAGATATTGTAAACACCACAGAAAAAGCTGAACAAAAGTAGATAATACGGCTACAAGACGATAAAAGTTTTGGATTAAATGACTCCATTAGTTTGAAAACTTTTTTGAAAGATAGGAAATTAATACATTGATTATGTGTCATAAAAATGTTGATTATTTTTTATATATTTTTTTTATGAAAAAATGTTTTATATATTATTATATATTCTTATGTTCTTAATATAGGCCATTTAATTGCAACCACATATTGGAGTAAACCATATACATATAAGAGCTCATAGTTTGAGTCTAATAGTTTCTTAAGAATGTTTATGATACTATTTCAATGCATATAGTTTTAAAGCATGGTTTTAAGAGAAGGGTGTGAATGTTAATAAGTATGAATTGTTTCCAAGACAATTGATTTAATGATTGTTAAAACCAACGGATGGATTTCATTTTAAATAGATTAGTAATGTGGGTGATGTTATGACAGTCTGAGGAAGCATGGTGGATCCATGTGAAAGTGCTTACTGGCCTACTTTGTATTTATTATTTTTCTGTTCTACTTGTCAATGTTAAAGTTTTATCCAGTCTGAGCTGTGCTGCCGCATTCGTGGGATTTTTTACTTGGATTTCCATCACTAAGCATTTTCAAAAGGAATAGAGAAAATTGGAAAAAAATAAAGCACTTTTTCAATAATAGCACCAGTTGGTGATTGACACGAAGAGGGTTTATTCCTGGTGGTGATATTTCTTTTTCTGATTAGTGATGGAAATGATGATAGAAATTTACTGATATTCTTTTTTCAGGATTTTGTTTCCTTAAATCAATTTGTAAATTAAATTTTAAGTTAATGAAGCAAATGCTCTTTAGGAGGCTGGTTTATTGAGCCACTTGTTATACTTCCCACAGTACTTTGCAGTATGTTTTTTTTTAGAGTCAAGCACGTATCCCTGGCCCATACACAGCTTGCTATGCACCTTTTTGTTTAGTATGGGTCTACTTTGATTCACTGAAAACTCATTTCAACAAATTTCAATTCACCCTCAAAAAATTGCTGAAAGCTTCATTGAATCACATTTCACTGAATGCAAGTACTGCTGGGCAAATAAAACGTATATGCCCTTTTCCCCTCTGTAGTGTGATCCTGGAGTTAGTATATATAGTTAGGGGGTGTGGAGGCACAGGCTCCCACATTGGGGTGTGTGGAGGGACATAGCCTCCCACCTACTTAGCTTTTATATTTATGAATTTCATTGAAAGCTAACAATACAAAACCTAAAGTAAGTGGGGGGCTACAACCCACGCACTCCACTGTGGGGGGGGATGTGCCCCCCAACTCCCCTAATTATATATACTAACTCCAGGATTGTACTACAGTGGGGAAAAGGGCATACACGTTTTGTTTGTCCAACAGTACTTAATTCAGTGAATTGTAATTCAGTGAAGTGAGTTTTCAGTAATTTGAGGTTTCAGCAAGTTTCTGAGGATGAATTGAAATTCATTGAAATGAGTTTTCAGTGAATCAAAGTAGACTTGTTTAGTATATGCCACCAGTGAAGTAGGTCAGACCATTACCTTCCCACACTGGAAGGTAGAGCTAATATCAGTCAAGCATTTCTTGTCTCCTGAACCTAGTAATATGCAACTACTTGGTCGTGCGTCATGTGGATCAGAGTTAGGACTGGCAAAGAACTCGGCTTTCGTTTGGTATTTTACTTACATTAGGAATTCTACGGCTGTATGCTAAAACTCCTAACTGCAATGTAGCTGTGATGCAGGGTTTCTTTAGTGACTTGACATCCATTGTTTCTATTTACGGGAGTATTCCCGTGTAATACCCCCTGTGCAGGCTGCTGTAAGTTGATTTTTTTCTATTTACGTGAGTATTCCCGTGTAATACCCCCTGTGCAGGCTGCTGTAAGTTGATTTTTTTTCTATTTACGGGAGTATTCCCATGTAATACCCCCTGTGCAGGCTGCTGTAAGTTGATTTTTTTTCTATTTACGGGAGTATTCCCATGTAATACCCCCTGTGCAGGCTGCTGTAAGTTGATTTTTTTTCTATTTACGGGAGTATTCCCATGTAGTACCCCCTGTGCAGGCTGCTGTAAGTTGATTTTTTTTCTATTTACGGGAGTATTCCCATGTAATACCCCCTGTGCAGGCTGCTGTAAGTTGATTTTTTTCTATTTACGGGAGTATTCCCATGTAATACCCCCTGTGCAGGCTGCTGTAAGTTGATTTTTTTCTATTTACGGGAGTATTCCCGTGTAGTACCCCCTGTGCAGGCTGCTGTAAGTTGATTTTTTTCTATTTACGTGAGTATTCCCATGTAGTACCCCCTGTGCAGGCTGCTGTAAGTTGATTTTTTTTCTATTTACGGGAGTATTCCCATGTAATACCCCCTGTGCAGGCTGCTGTAAGTTGATTTTTTTTCTATTTACGGGAGTATTCCCATGTAATACCCCCTGTGCAGGCTGCTGTAAGTTGATTTTTTTCTATTTACGGGAGTATTCCCGTGTAGTACCCTGTGCAGGCTGCTGTAAGTTGATTTTTTCTATTTACGGAGTATTCCCATGTAATACCCCCTGTGCAGGCTGCTGTAAGTTGATTTTTTTCTATTTACGGGAGTATTCCCGTGTAGTACCCCCTGTGCAGGCTGCTGTAAGTTGATTTTTTTCTATTTACGGGAGTATTCCCATGTAATACCCCCTGTGCAGGCTGCTGTAAGTTGATTTTTTTCTATTTACGTGAGTATTCCCGTGTAATACCCCCTGTGCAGGCTGCTGTAAGTTGATTTTTTTCTATTTACGGGAGTATTCCCATGTAATACCCCCTGTGCAGGCTGCTGTAAGTTGATTTTTTTTCTATTTACGGGAG
This sequence comes from Protopterus annectens, assembly GCF_019279795.1. NCBI lineage: Eukaryota > Metazoa > Chordata > Ceratodontiformes > Protopteridae > Protopterus > Protopterus annectens. The sequence continues at coordinate 1,139,517,894 of NC_056748.1, read as the reverse complement.
TATTCCCATGTAGTACCCCCTGTGCAGGCTGCTGTAAGTTGATTTTTTTTCTATTTACGGGAGTATTCCCGTGTAATACCCCCTGTGCAGGCTGCTGTAAGTTGATTTTTTTCTATTTACGGGAGTATTCCCATGTAGTACCCCCTGTGCAGGCTGCTGTAAGTTGATTCTCTTCATGAAGTCCCCTCATTAGTCCTGTATTTTTGATAAAATAGCCCCCTATTTTCTAGATAAAATGCATTTACTCTGCCTGTATACAAGGCACCTTTCTTGCCTTTGAATATTCTGCAAAACTTCCATTTCTTCACAGTTAAAACTGTCTTTTATAACTTTTCTTCTACATCTCTTTATTTGTATTTAAAAAGTACTTATTTTATCTAATTTTTTTATTTAACCCCCTCCCAAAGAAATAAATAAAAATACACTGAATCAAAGTAAACTGAATTTTGAATGAGTTGTAAGCAATCCCTCTCCCTCATGTGTGGTGTTCTGCTTTTTACCGGATTCAGATTAAAGCTCTATATTGCGTTAGATTTGCAATGACATTCAGCTTATTAAAACAGATTTAAATTAAGTAACCTTTCTTCTTACATCCCATATTACATCCTTTACTTCACTTGTTATACTTTGACAGCTATAACATACTATTCCTGCCTTACTTCTAAATCTAATGCTCTCTGCCACACTCTTTCAGAAAATTAAAACCTATTAGAATAGCCTATTTTCAAAACACTTGCATTTTATTAATATTTAAACTTATTCTAGCAAAATGTGTAGCCCATGCACCATATAAGATCTACTATTGCTAATTTACTTTCAGCTAATAAAGCAATATAATTTGCATGAATAATTGCACCTGACAAATTTCCCTTGACTTCTTTCCAAACCACATTTAACTTCTATTTATTGATGTTTTTACTCTGGACTGTACAGAATTCTCTCAGTAACTTTACCTCTTTTGTTAACCCATTTGACATTGTTTTCCTTATATAATCATTTACTATAACATATCCAGTAAACATCTTCTGTGCCTACCCACACCTTTGCATTTTTTACACCTTACAATCTAGTAAAGAATTATAATTTATGGTCATGTGTTTCTTGAACACTTAATTACCTAGATAACTAACCTGTTTCACTTCTTGAGACAGCGAATAAGGCTTCTAAATTTAGTGTGCTGTGCATGGAACTGGTGTTTAGAAAAATTCCTATACCACAGTCCGACCTATTTGACAAATGCACATTTCTAGATACTGCGTACAATAGCATACCTGTGTACCATTATGAGCACATTTACCAAATAGATGTTCAAACAAAGGTACTGGACTTGATACACAACTCGAATAACCTCACATCAAAATAAGCAGGCTAAGCTGTGTAACATTTAAGTCGGGGCACATAGCACAAAGTAATTTAGAATTCCTTTGAGCAAGATGCTGAAATGATGTTTCACACCACAGGACATAGGTTTGCAAAAATATATACAGTAATATAAAAAAAAATAAAATGATAAAAAGCAGCCCTGCTGCATAAGCACTTGTATCTGACTACACAGTACACAAAAAGACTCATTCTTTTTTCAGTATGTATGCTTGTCCTACCCTTAATGTCTATGTTCTATATAACTGCTCCCTCCTAAGGGTTGGTCATCCTGATTCTAAGTGTTTAGTAACTTCCACCTCCTTGATTGTCCCATACTTTTCTTACCTTGGCCTTTCCTTAATCTGAATTGGGACACTTTGCTTAAGTTGCATTTCAGTCCAGATACTTTGGAAAATTCTGTAAATCTCCAGTACCTAGCATCATAATAACCATATCAATATTCTCTGCTAGTAAAACACAATCTGCAAATATATAAAACCAAGGCCCAGAGCCTCATAAGCTCACAACATTTGCTTCAATTTCAGTGCCTGTTCCTGTATTACAAATGTGAGAAGTCCAGATAACAGCCATCCCTGTTGGTTTTCCCTTCCTTGTAATCCCTTGTTGGGATATACCTCCATTTACCAGAGCTTTGAATTTAGGATGGCTATGACCAGCCTTCACCCAGGCTATAATTCCATGGCCTTGTCTTCATTGTTCTATTACCTCAAAGAAGATTAGCTGACCTAAACAAAGACTTTAGAGATGCCAAAAGCAATATGCCCACCTGGATATTATCAGGAAATGCTTTCAGAAAACAAAAAGCAATTCACAAATTATCACCAGAACACTACCCTCGAATGAAGCCTCAGTTTCCATGCCTGATGAGATGTGGTAGTACCTCATCTGGTGTAACGGTAATATTCTTAGCCAAATATTTAACATCTGTATTTACCAAAGATATTGGTCTATAACTGATGAAATATGTAGAATTTATGTAATTGTTATAAACTGCATGGAAGTGAGATTCCCCTAGTCCCCTAATACTGTTATATAATTTAATAAGTTTTTCTTCTAGACTTACAATATACCCCAACTTGCAGAACTTGTTAAGTAGACCATCTGTACCTGAGATCTTATCTTTTTTTAGTTTCTTTATTGTAGAATGCAATATCACATCAGTAATCTATTTAAATATGCTTGTTGTTCCAAGTTAATCATTTTTATAACTCTCATCCCTCTGAAAAAATGGATTGATCTCTTATACTCATTTTCTCTATAAAGTACTTCATAATACAGATTGAAAGTATTGCTAATGGATTCTCCATCACTTCTACTCCTGCATAATTATGTACTTTAGGAATAAAGTATGTCTCTGTTGTTTGTAGGACACACACTTATTTGTCACTTTGATCTCAAACTGGCCACCAATAACTACATTTTTCACAATCTCAGCTTCTGCTTGTGAGGTCATAAGTTGCTGTAATTCACATGAGACCATATTAACTTCAATAAGGATTTTATCTGCATCCAGCTATACTGGGACAAGGAATATTTGCAATGCTGCTAGCTTCTCCTTTTTCATCATGTTTCTCATATGTTCCTACTTTTTCCTTCTTCCACCATCAACAGTGCTCTTGTGGTGGCTTTAATGCATCATACCAAATTCTGAGATCATCATACCTCAAAGAAAAGGGAATATTCTGGAAAATATCTGTCTCATATTAAGTTCAGATTTTCAGTAATTTAGTATCCACCTATCAGGATCTGGCAATGCATGCCTCGGCATTCACAAACAGTTACCACAGCAATCTCAGCAATAACCATTCTTTACTTGTATTTCCTCACTAACCCTATACAAAAGATTAACTCCATTTATTATTGTCTAATTAATACATTCACTCTATCATCCATTCCTTAAAGGAAGAGAAAAAAACACCTTCTGATTCATGGGTTTCCCATGCTTATCCAGTTTTCAAAGTGTCTGTGCAGATTTTGCTTAAACAAACATTACTGAAACAAATAAAATCAAAGTTAGGGCAACAGTACAGTTATCCTATAACCTAGAACTGCTAAGTGTTCACCTGCAATGTGTATGAAATCTTTTGTGAAATACATTTACAGGAATATAAAAAAATGTTAAAATAATTCTTAACACTCAGTACCAATACAAGGGGAAGCTTACAAGCCTTTTTAGCACGCTGAGAATGTTAGTAGAATAAAAAAATTCAGTGGGCATTAAGACTGATATAATTAAAATAATTTTGTTCAGTTGATCATTCTGTCAATCAAAACTGCAGTGTCATACTTGGCCAAAGTCTATGTCCACCAGAGAACCAGGGAAAAAAAAAGGATTTCCATACTAACAAGCAGTAAAGGTGTCTCAGCACACTCAAAGAACATCCAGAAGTTCAATACCAATCTCAGCCAACCTCATAAAATTGTAGTTTATATAAAGCATCATGATCTGACAGTTCCTATGCTTTTATTAACATTGTAAGACATAACTAACAAAGCTCTTATCTATCTGCTCAAAGTCTGGCAGAAAAGAAAATCTCTTGTAGCATGGCTTTCTTAGTTCAGTTGCAAGTTCATCCAGCTCACGCTGGAATAATACTTTCCTGTGAATTCTCTTCATATAACAGATCTATCATAGTATAAGCTTTCAAGCCTTTCCTTTGACTGATAGTCATTTAATGAATATGAATCAGAACCACTACTCATCTGGTATAGTGCAGCACTACAATTCTAAAGAGAATTTCATGAATCTGAGTTGCCTTCATTTTATCTGTACATTATTCTGTATGTCTATCCTCATCCTGCTCACATACCACAGGAAAAAAAAACTTCTTTCTGTCATAGATGGTCTCCTTGGACCCTCTTTTGGTCTCACCCCATTACCGCACCACAGGGAGCATTCAGTTTGTCTGCATTAGCTGGCTGTCTTCTTCTGCATTTTGCTTCCCTTGTTATTGTCTTTACGTTTTGAGGATGTCCCTGTCAGATTCTATGTTTTTTTTTGCATTTGCTGAGCTCTCACTTCATCCCCTTAATTCCCAGTACCTGCTCAAGAGTTCGTGTGAAGCAGTGTTCAGCTTGTGATTTCCTTCCTAAGACGGTCCTTGCAGCTGCTTGTCCTTGAAATCCCAGAATGCATTGTCATTCTTATCCAGTAAACTAGATAGAAAAGGATGGCGGCAAAATCCGTCTGGTTAAAACAACAACTTTTAAGTGGGATCAGTCTTTTATATGCAGAAAAAGGACTTGAGAGAAAGCCTCCACAAACCTTTGCAATTTTCCCTTCTATCCAGCTAAACCTAGAATATTCAGGGACTATTCTAAGGCTAACCTCCACCTATTAAGTTAGAACCTGGCAAAATTTCAAGCCTCAATAAACCACGAAAACACTGCTGCCTATGCAGAACTGTTCACAGAAACCATGTACAAGCATGTTAATAACTACACAGAAGCAGCTGTATCCACCAGGAAGAAGTACAGAACTAACTTAAAAAACAAGTCGCCCTGGTGGAATCACAAAATCAATTGGCTGTATAACAGGAGGAAGAAAACCATGGCAAATATTAGTAGGTGCAGCACCCAGCAGGATAAAAACACTCTCATCAAACTAAACAAACAACTCAGAGGACAAATAAAGTCTACCAAAGCCAAATCAGAGGTAAGTTTGACCTAGGACAACCACAAAGCATTTTTTAGCTATGTCCGCAACCTCAAAGGCAATACACAGTTGTGTGCAGAGCTCATTGTAAAAGGAGCCACTTATACTGAGCCAGAAGACATAGCAAACCTCCTGGCTAATAAATTCAGCTCCATCTTTACCCCTCTGTCACTTCTCAACCTTCCCTCAGGAAATATCATCAAATATAACCCCCCCTATTATCACTAGGGAACAGGTCCTTAATGCTCTCTCTAAGACCAAGAACACTGCATAAATGGGCCCAGACAATAACCCAGGATGTCTTCTAAATAGCATGAAACATGACCTATCAGGGCCTTTGGAATTACTATTTAACTGTAGCCTTCAAACAGGTTTCATGCCTCATGACTGGAGAAAGGCAAGAGTCATCACTCTACACAAAGGTGGGCCATCTACAGACCCTGGAAACTACAGACCTATAAGTCTCACAATTCTATATGTAAAGCCACAGAAAGAATTATCAGGGAGAAGATCAACAGAGATATAATAAACCTCCAGACACTGGATCCAACCAGTTTGGTTCCGTCAAGCGCAGATCATGCCTACTCAACCTGGTGGACTTCTTTGAGAAGGTTACCAAAACAATCAATGAGGGCAAAACTGTTCACACTGCCTACCTTGACCTGGCCAAGGCATTTGACACAATACCCCACTTGGGCATTATTGACAAACTCAAGATGTTAGGTACAAACCCATATATTATCTGGTGGATAGCAAACTGGCTAACACACAGGACCCAAGAATTTATAACTGGGGGGGTCCACCTCTACAAAGAGGCCATTCACAAGTGCAGTCCCTCAGGGATCAGTTCTCGGACCACTCCTTTTTGCCATTTACTTCTCAGAAGTCAAGGCCAATGTCAATGGTCTCTGTCTGACTAAATTTGCAGATTATTGTAAATTAGGAACTGTCATTAAATCTCACCCTGACACAAATGTTTTTCAGGAGGGGCTGACACAGACAAACAACTGGTGCCAGAGCCATGTACTAAAACTAAATGCCAAGAAATGCATAATAGTATCCTTTGGGAAGTCATCCATCCCTGGTAGCTATCATATTGACAACACACCCCTTAGAGATGACCCAGTAGTCAGGGACGTACGGACACACATAGATAGCAGTCTAGCCTTTGACCATCATGTGCCTACAGTGGTGAGGAAATCATTCTCTATTGCACATCTTATGAACAAAGGTATGGCATCTAAGTCCAAGGAAGTCATTGTTCCACTGTATTCGGCATAGATCACACCTATCACCGAGTACAATGTCCCCTTTGGTAATTAAATATGGCATAAATACACGGGCTTATGGAACACTTGGATACATCTGATGAAGTCTTGTTCAATGACCAAAACACTGTGATATGTTCAGCGTTTAGGTGGATTTTGTTTGTGGATTCTATGTGACTTTGTTTTCACTGGATTAATAAATGAACAGTCATTTTTACATTGCAGAGTGGTGCCCAGTTGTATTGATTATTGGTTTTATTTGTTGTTCTGGGCACTTTCCTCATTGGTTTTTAACCCTTTGGTATGTACCTACCCAGGCATATCCAACAATTGGAAAGTCCACAGAGGTTCCTCACTAAAAAAATACAGGGTGCAAGTAAAATGTCTTAAGCAAGACTGCCTCAAGGTCTTATCCCTGTATTTTGTCTCCTACAGGCTTTTGAGATGAGATCTATACCTGGCATAAAGGGAATTGTCAGACCTCACTCTGATGGCCCTCCTGCATATTCACAAAACAAACAGCACCAGAATTACTTGTTTTAAAGACTTAAACATTGCCTGTGATATAAAAAGGTCCTGATGGAGAGATAGGCATGTATCCCAGAGACTACTGCATCTATGGAACAGGCTCCCCCTCCATGTGAAGCAGAGTTCCTCCGTAACCCAATTCAAGTGCAACTTGGACAACTGGATGGGAAACCAGAAATTTATCCCTGGTTTGGCACCTATGTCTCTAATGGACACAGGTAACCTGTAACTGGTTCATCTCCCAAAACCTTGCTTACACTTATCAAGGGTATCAGAACTTGTCAGAGATTTGAGTTGCATGGCTAGGCTTAAAAAGGCCCTTGTGGTTGTTAGCCTAGTAAACACCTATGAACCTACAAACCCATCCAATTAAGCTTTCTTTTCTGTATAACTAATCACGCCCTTGTTTTGAAGGAAGCAAGTGTCATGAGTACATGCCGAGGCCTGCCTGTATCTTGGCAACTCAGATTTACTCTCTGTGAATCATATATATATATATTCTGTCTAAAATTCTTCCGGCAGTTTTAAATTTTTTTTTTTTTGCAAAAAGAATAGAAGATTCTAATTACTCTACGAGAATGGTTTATGATAGGCCAATGTGCAATTTATTTCATCTAGAATAATAATCTAAATGAGTTACTTTATGTTGCAATGTTTAAGTTTGTATCTAATGAGTCAGTTTTTACTTCTTTAAATGTCAATGATTTAACAGTGCTATCCATTTTTACCTCCAGGGTTTCTAATCTTCCCTCCAGTGCTGGCATAGTCAAAAGAAGCAATATGCTTCCTAGTACTCAGGAACCGTAAAAATTATGCAGCACTTGTTCAGAATACAAGTTCAAAAATAAGTTATGCAATAAACATAATTCAAAAGTCAGTGTTATCTATTCACCAATTTTAGCAAAAAGATATATATATATATATATATATATATATATATATATATATATATATATATATATATATATTATTATTATTACACATTTTAATCTCATTTAATAAATAGTAATGAACAGGATAGAATATATTAATACACACATTTTTTGATATTCCTGCATTTTGTTAAATATTTTTATATGACTTTTGAGAATATTTATGATTTTACTTAGTGAGTTTACTGGTATTTTATCTTTTCTTAGCTTAAATTCTGTATCGAGAGTATACCAATTTAAATCACTGAAGTTAGGTGAACATGTGACTTTTGGAGGGCTATTTAAATGCCTGATTTTTTAACTTATATTTTTATATGAAGTCAATGGTTGTGGCGTTATTTTGTGGATTTACTTGATTACTTGGTCCTTCTTGTTTTGGAACCATCTGAGCTGGTTATGTCTTGTTCCTTGAAATGAAGCATTCATATGTTTTAGCACTGATCAGAGCCATTGCTGACTCATCTTGAGCAAGCTGCCATTTCCCAGTCTGGCATCCTTCAAGTGTAATTTGAGGTGAGGTGCAAAAAAGGCAGTTCCCATTCTGACTGGTGATCCTATCATCAGGAGTAAGCCATGTCCAAATTTTCTCCTCTCAACTCTCAAAAAAAATCTTTCTAGTTTTAAAACAGTAGCAAGCAGCTTGCTATGACTTATACCACCCACAAAGTGCTAAAGCACTTCAGCCCAGCAGTTGTTGTATCTTTCGGCTTTTCCCAGTTAGGGGTCGCCACAGCGGAACTCTGGTCCGCTAATGATTGGCAGCAGATTTTTACGTACCGAGTTGCCAGCTCTGATGTACAACCTTCAACGAAGGTACACCCATTCACGCATGTCTCCACACAGAAGATGCTTTAGCTGAGAATCGAACAGGACAACGTCTTACTGTGAGGTGACAATGCTACCGCAGCACCACTACCGCAGTACACTTCAATTCAGCCCAGCAGTACTGACCAAAAAAAGGAGTATTCATTTCTGTACTGGCATTCAGAATGGTGACAGAGAAACAACAACTGACAGGCACCTCCAGATTGCAGTCAGTAACACCTTTCACCCAGGGATGCTTCTGCCTTTGCCCCACCCTAGCTATGTTTTTGGCATAATAAAAAACAATCATTTGTACCAATACTACTACATCTCTTCAAAAGATTCCTTTTTCTTCAGTGCCCATTTCCACTGATTATACTAAAGCCCCTCTCCCTGGACCTATGGACTAGTTTATTCCCCAGGAGGTAGAAGACAGCATATTCTTTCCTGGAACATAAGATTGTGATGGCACATTTGTTCCAAGGCCTGTTTGTTCCCCTAAGTACTACAGAATGGGCATGGCGGCTGGAAGTCATTCTGGTAGGTACAGTCCCATATCTAATTGTTCCCTTTTACCCACAGGACATGTTTCTTGTGACATAAGTAATCTGCATAGAGTGCAGAGGCCCTAGACAACTTTTCTTTAATTCCTGGAGACTGACTGTTCTCAAGGAATCAGCACAAACTATTTGCTTGCCTGGTGGCTATGCTCTGTGCCAGTAGTAGAGATAACTCTTTAATTACAAATATTTTTTCCCAACCCAGGAACATGTCCTTGCCTGTGCAGAACATGCCACCCACCTCACAGCTGCCATCTGTAGTTCATTAAGACTCTAACAAGTGATGTGGTGATGGGTACACCAGCTCCACCCCAAGGGATAAGTGACCTGGAATCAGCCAGATGAGTGTGTCCATTGCAGCTAGTCACTTCTAACCTGCTGAAAAAGGGAGGGTGGCACAGTGGTGCAATGGTTAACATTGTCTCCTCACTGCATGAGGTACTCTGGTTTAATTCTCAGCTGGGGTGCCTTCTGTTTGGAGTCTGCATGTCATCCTGTGTTTATGTGGGTTTTCTCCGGGAACTCTGGTTTCCTCCACCATTCCAAACACATGCATCTGGAGCATTTCTCCCCGGGTGTCCACTGCAAAAAAGCTCTGTCCTAGTTGGACTTTCCCGGTCAATAAATGTCAAATAAATAAATAACCTCACCCACTGCAGTTCTTCCAGCACACAGTCCACTAGTCAAACTAGGATTTTCAGGGTCATAGTTTGGCCTTTATCCTTCTATGTCACAGGGCTATAGCTAAAAGATGCTTGACTTTTTTATCATCTTCTACTGCGTGACCCTTATTGTGGAGATGTCCTACGCTACTTGAAAGTTTTATTTAATTCTCAGACTTTAGCAAAAACTGAACTCTAAGTAAATGAAGCCCATTACCTGAAATTATATTCTCTAGAATTCTATATCTAATAATAATAATTTTAGTACTCCACTCAAAGTTGCAGGATTCTTTACTTTAGCTACCTCTAGAAGTTTAGGATAATTGCCAATATCAGATAATGTCTACCTTTAAACTGGAAAAAAATGGCAAAGCTAGTATGTTATGCAATAACAACTGTCTCTCTCTGGCAGGATCCTAATTATAACACTTTTTACAGATTTGGTAACATTAAACAGTACTTGCTGCCTACGCAGCAAGTTTAGCGAGTAGAGAACATCCAACGCAATCTTCTTACCTTTCATAATGTGTGAGATTCATTTATTTTCCCTAGCATGGCTTCCAATTTGATTAATTATAATCACTTTATCATATTTTAATGTTAGACCTTGAATAGAACTACTTTTGTGTTTTATTGATTGTAAACTCTTACATCTGTGTGCACTGCTGATAAATGATCTGTCCGACCTTTCATCTCAACTTCTTTGAATAGTTGCATTTTATCTTCCAGAGTACATTGTTTGCGCTGTAACAACTTCTCTTACAAAATTAGTCATTGCAAAATATCTTCCAAGACTTCCTAAAAAGGTCTATTTTTCATTCATTGAGACTGGATTTACTCAGTATATCTGCAAAAGGTATTTATTTACCCAACCTGTCCTGGACTGTTAAGGCAATAAGTTTGCTAATGCAGCAACATCCTTTGCAGTCTACGTAGTCCTTTATGAAATGACTTTGGAATATGCTTTGCAATAGTCTGTAATTAGTCTCAACCTACTGTGGGGTTACTATAAATATATTCTGTGGAATTTCTCATATTCATATAAGAACTGGCATGCTATGTGCCTCTGCTCTGACTTCTTGCCTCAGTGCACACCCAAGCTTATACTGACTCACGTTTACTTGTGCAATATTAAAATTTTTCATTGATAGTTTACGAGTCACAACTTTCTTAGGCAACTCAGATCTGTTCCCATGTTTCCATAACCAATTCTGTGCCTTATAATACAATAAACTCTTTCTTGAATGTACAGTGATCTCTGACTTGTGCAATGACTACTTCAGCAAGTTGTCAACATTTCCTAGAACTCTTATCAAACTTTTACTATCTTTTTATTTTTTGTAAAAGAAATAGCATGTCTTGCTTTATAAATTTAGTTTCAGCCCATAAGATTTAAGACTGACCCATACATTTGAAAATAGTTACACAAATCGGATATTTGTTTCAGTTCAAAAACATGACTAATGTCAAGTCTGGCTTCTATGTTCTCACCCCAGAAGAGCAGACTATCAACTGTACTAACTACACCATCTAGGCCATACACCATTCTTGTCACAGACCTCTGCAATACCTCTGGTTCAGAGGAAATACAAATAGGTAGCATGAGATATCTGCACCTCTTCCATTGGTGTATTAACAGCATAAACTCTGAACTGGTTTAAGCCGGACTGCTTTGTCATGATGCCCTCATTACCGCCTGGTACAGATAAGTATTTGGCACTGTTGACATGGCTTCTTCAGTTCTTAGAAACTGAAAGGGCTCTTGCTAAAATATTTTGTTCAAAACTTGGGAGGGGGTCTATTCTACTTCAGAATGTATATTACTTCACAGCTGTAATCATACTGTTAATCCATTCAGTAGGTTCTGACAGGCAATACAACCAAGGTTCTCTATTGCGTTAAGCTCTTGTTATACTCTGTTCCTTGGGGGGGGGTACCAATACTCTCTGTGGAAATGGACTATCTGCAGTACATCAGGAGATATTCTGACATGGTGATCCTCTGACAAACAATCTGCACACAGGATGCACAAGAAGGTAAAACAATATTTCTTTAACTTGACCGGGAGATTTCCATAAACTACTAGAAGTAACATATATGGTAACATTTTCTTAAATGTACAAATACTTCTACAGTTATATGCTGCAAATACTTTTAAGGATGCTAAGTGTCCACATGACAAGGAACTTAAAATATTTGGTTGCTTCATTATTTTGCAAAGACACAACTTGAATCAATACTTTATATTTCTTGTGTTTGGATATATATGACACTCATTTTGGTTCTTCGTTGGGGTGTCTCTTGCGCAGACTCCACGTCTCCCCCTATGTCTGTATTTCCTCACACATCCCATAGTTGGGTTGTAGGTAAACTGGTAATCATTTAAATTGTTCAAAGGTATGCATGCAAAGTGTGTATTTATGAGTGCCGATATCCTACAATAGGTTTAGGAACTGCTCAGGTTGAGTTTTTGTATCTTGCCCCGATTAAATGGTGACCCATGATGTGGTTCTCACACATGCCATCAACGAATTAAAAAACGCATTTGGACAATGAATACCAGAGCTGTCTAACTCCAAGCTTTACTTTGTATCCTGAACATGTGAGTAAATTAGAGACTAATATGCACACACTGCCGTGCAACTTCAATAGTTTAAATGCAGGCTATACCAAAATATTACATTATTCTCTGCTACTCAGCAGCTTCCAAACAATAAGTCATTTTTCTGAGTAGTGATTGAGTTCAGAATATGCAATATATCTCACTTTGCTTCTGCATGCCTAGTATTTTCAAGCTGTCCACATGCTGACATTTTGAAATTTGTACACATTTTAACAGTTTCTATGTTAGTTTCAGTAGTATTCTGGTAATGCACCACAAACTTTTTTGTTTCCCACAAACTTTATAACAATGGTTGCCGCCATGAGATACTGTTCAGTATGATTAAATCCTTTAGATTTAATTTTCTCTTGCCTGTAAATGCACAAATTCTTTCATGTTCTGTCTTGGGTACATCGTGAAACACTTCTAATATAAACATTCAGCTTTCATTTAAACTTCTTTTTAAAATTATTTCCAGCCTTGATTTCAGTCATACAAACTTCAATTTTCTCTGCAAGCTGCTATCAAGTATTTTCATTGTCCCCCTGTAAACATCCAGTGCCTGACCTAGACTCATTGTAGATTTTCTCAGCAGCCTCTTTTTTTTATTATTTTCAGTGCCACAGACAATTTCTGTTTCTAATCAACAAACTGCGAAACTTGGTATATTCAGTCTCCTGCTCTATTTTTTACTTATGGACATGTTCGTCTTTGTTTACAAAGCACATTTTTTGTTGAAATAAGTATCTGAAAATGGCATATTTTCATTCATCTATAAGAATACGTTCAATTTATTTATGTAACTACTAATTTGAATGTTTTCACCCCCCCCCCAAAAGTCAAATGTACTAAATACCTTCATGGACACCTTTCTTTGTGACATACAGGAATGTTGTAAACTGATCTTTTTCTGCCTCCTTTGTTATAGTAAGTTCTGTTATATATAGTAAGTTCACTCACAGAGAAATACATATGATAATAATTACAACAAACCTTACAACGATCTTAGAGACAATAAAAATAACAACTGAAAGCCCTGTGGCAGCTTATTATGCATTATGTCACGGGGGGGGGGGGTAGTAGGTGTTTAAGGGCTACTATTTTAGAACAAGTAGATGGATATAATACTGTTGAAATGAAAAAGAAATTGTTATACAAACAGACAATATATATTTTAAGTTGGGTACCATGACACTTACAGGCTTGAATCTTGAATGTAACTGGAAAGCATTACTATAAATTATTTGTTTTTTATTGGCTTGTTACTAAATGGCATAATTGGTTTCTTAATTAGGGGTAGTATAAAGTGTGATTTAATGTAATAGTTTTTATCTCCTTGAAGGCTTGTTAGCTGAGGAGGTAACGGCAATATTAAAGTTTTTTTATGTTCATCTCTGGTCGTTCGGTTTGTCGTATTTGTTATTTTATTTGTTTGTTAGTAGTTTTAGGTGCACTTTATAATTCTGGATGCACAGTTTCAGATTTTGTATTATTGCAAGTTACCATGCATCTTATACAATCTTGGAAAATAAAAATGATCCAGCTTAAAAATGTAGAGACTTGAGCTAATGTAACCAAAAAAAAGAAAAAAAAAAAAAATATATATATATATATATATATATATATAGATAGATAGATATGTGTGTGTGTGTGTGTGTGTGTGTATGCCTATATATAAATGGATATCAGATCCCATATGATTTTTTGAAAACTCAAAGATTTCAGTAAAAATAAAATGAAAACTCCAGCAAAAGCTAGAACTTCCACTGAGTGATCTCCCAAACCTCTTGTATCAGAGGCACATGGAATATATGCAGATGATCCTTATTTGAATGGATATTGTGGTACAGTGTGGATCAGGAAATTTACCATTTTCTTGGAGTTGGTATATATAATTTGCAGTAGGTGTGGGATGCAGAGGGGGCTTGACCCCCTACAAAAACATAACAAAAGGTAGATTTTTTTTTTATGTTTGAGTTTTCAGAAACTTGATCATATGGTCCTAACCATATGAATTTCGAGTTTCTGAAAACTCAGTAATCTGACAGAGAATCATTTATATACATACACACAAACACACACACAACATATATATGTATATATATATATATATATATATATATATATATATATATATATATATATATATATATTTTTATGTCCATAATATGAGATGGTCTAATAGATCACTGTTGCAGTAGACTAAGGTATTATGGTTATATCCTGCTAAGAATATGGCCTGTCAGACAGCTTTTCAAAGCTTACTTTCATCTTTCACACACTCAAACTGACAGAAGCACCAGAAATGTTTATATAAATGGCAGTCAGAGCACCAAAAACTGAAAGAAAAAATGCTATGAAAGAAGAAGTAAAACTAGAGAAACTATAACCATAAGGGTACATGAATCCACACCTTGACAATACATAAAAAGTCAAAGAAGGGGGATAGAGGAAGATACATCTACTGCATCACTGATGTATTAAAACATATCCAATTATAGTAAATTTATTTACATAATAGTTCTACGTTCAAATATTAGATCATTGTTCTAGGACTCTGAGCTATTAGGGTAGATTATCTCACCTTAGTAACATACAGGCGAGGAGGAAGTCCATTAAAGAATCAATGAGTCCCTGGAGAATGGTCCTCATAAAACCTGTTCTAGACCTAGAAAAGCAATCTAGTTTAAGAATGCTTTGTAAAAGTATCTACAAAGGACTAATTTTCTGCCGCTAGAATACTTCGTTAGTCCTCCCCTTTACAGAAATCCATAGAAGAAGCCAAATCCTTGTTAGAGTGGGCCCTAAGTTTGCCCAGAAGTGGCATGTTATGGTGAGTACAACAAAAAGAAATAGCATGAGACAGCTATCTCAGAATTGTCTTCTTTGACCCATTTCTCCTACCTTCAGAGGAGACAAACATCTGATCATTTCCTGATGGACTATGTCCTGTCCAAGCAGTATCAGATGTACCTGTAGACATCCACAGAAGAATTTGTTCTCCCTTGTTTTTAGGTTCTGGAAACAAGGTGGGGAGATTAATAGATTGTCTTAAGGTAAACTCTGAAACCATTTTAAGTATAAAAGGAGGATTTGTTTTCAAATAAATCATGTCCTTTTAAAACAAATAGGTAGCATTGAATCACCATCAGAGCTTGTAATTCAGCTAAACAAACCTGAAATCAGCCTGAGGAGCTGGTTCAAATGTAAGAGTAAGTTTGCAAAACACAAAGTTAGGATCTCAAGGAGGAGGAACGTGTTTTCTAAGTGGATGAATACGTAAAATAACGTTTGCAAACTGCATGACTTGAGGACAAGAAGAAAGTGGCATCAGAGGGCAGACAAGCAGAAATGACAGGCAGATGAATCTTGACAGAAGAGTATGAAAGGTCAGAGGACAGTAACTCTCACAGCACAGGTTCACAGATAAGTACTAGGCAACTGGCTGCAGAACATTTCAAGCCTAGCTATAAAGCTCTATTCAAAATTTTCCCTCTAGAATCAAGAAGGGAAAGACAAGACAGACCAGAAGAGAATTTGAAGCTGCCCATATAGTTATCTAGTTTTATCTTGAAGGTGACAATGGTGCCACTTTGCTTGACATGTACTGGGAGTCTCTTCCAGAAGTGAGGGATAAGTTGGGATATGAATCTATCACACCATGTCTTACTTATCTGCTGATTAAGGTTTAGTTCCTTTAATTGGGTAAGTGATGTACCATTAGTTCTTTGAAGGAATAGCAGATGAAATCGGGTTGGATCTTTCATGGCACAAAAGCTTAGACATAGATCTCCATGGAGAAGTCTGTAAGATGTAAGTGCAGATAAAGAGCTGCCAACCTCTCCTTATTTTGAGGTCAGTGACCTTTTTAATTATGAATCACTCAGGTCCCTCAAGTTGTGTGATATGTTTAAATGGGTCTACTTCTAATGACCGAAACGACGATTCGCCGACAGTGAAATCACCGACACGAAACGACCGACAACGCAGTTGACCGACACGCTGGAATCCCGACAGACGGAAGACCGACAAGGGGAATGTGTAAGCGCGACCTGGTAAGTATGCGATAGTGAGGGATTTAGGAGTAGGGAGCGGACAGGTAAGTGTGCAATACTCAGGGATGTAGGGTTAGGGTGTGTGATAGGTGAGTGTGCGGTAGTGTCGGAGCTTGGGGTTCGGGGTGTGTAAGTGAGTTAGGGTTAGGGTGCAGGTAGGGAGAGTGTGCGGTAGTGTCGGAGCGTGGGGTTCGGGGTGTGTAAGTGAGTTAGGGTTAGGGTTCAGGTAGGGAGAGTGTGCGGTAGTGTCGGAGCTTGGGGTTCGGGGTGTGTAAGTGAGTTAGGGTTAGGGTGCAGGTAGGGAGAGTGTGCGGTAGTGTCAGAGCTTGGGGTTCGGGGTGTGTAAGTGAGTTAGGGTTAGGGTGCAGGTAGGGAGAGTGTGCGGTAGTGTCGGACCTTAGGGTTAGGGTTTGGGTTAGGGCTAGTGGATATGTGTTGTAGTGTACTGTGTTGTTTACGTGTAGTGTGTCGGTGTTATGGTGTTCGGTGTTTCGCGTTGTCGGGTTTGTGTGTTGTCGGTTTTCTGGCGTCGGTGATTTCTGTGTCGGGGAATCGTTGGTTCGGTCTTTAGAAGTAGACCCGTTTAAATAAATACATGCCAAAAGGTGCATGATATTCAATAATGAGTCTGATAAAATATGTGTAAAGGGGAACTGAGACTTCATTGGCTCTAGTTGAAATTAGATGGGACAGATAAAAGGCTTTCCAAACTCCTGTAGAGACATAATGGTGAATGGATAAGGAATTATCAACAAGTGTATTCAGAACCCTAACAACAGTGCCTGACTGGCAGAGGGGTGCATATCCTATATGGTAACTAAAACTATTTTATTACCAAAATGAACTATGCTACACTCTTTTTACATTTAATTTCAGACCATTGTCATTGGATCAAATGTTAGCACAGTCTAAACCCTTTTGGAACAATTGTGAGTCAGTTGAAGACGGAATAACAACACTCAATTTATAGTCATCTGCAAACATAGTTAACCATAGTCCAGAAGTGTTGGCCTGAACATCTGAGAAACATAAGCCAAATAGGAGAAGGTCCAAAACAGAGCCCTGTGGTTCACACCTGTTAATTGTTTTCCTGTCACAAGTGGCAATGGCAACTCCAACCATATGGGTTTTCACAGACGACCAGTCAATCTGTCAGCTCTTCGCTGCACAATAAAAATATTTATTCTCAGATTTATAAATCTATCAATAATGCTTGGCATGGGGAATAGTGTCAGCGGCTGTGCATAACCATTATCCACTGTTTCCGTTACTTTTTCAAAGAAATTAATCATGTAAAAGAGGGAGGACTTTTTCTTTGATAAAGCCAAATTGATGAGGGTCCGGGATTAAGAGATTTTCAATGCCTATATTAATGAAGTCTGCGATATTGATTTCCATAGCTTTACATATGAGGATAGTGAGACTAACAGGTCTATGGTTACCAGGCTCCCTGGTTGGGCCACCCTTGTGTAATGGCATTATGTAACCAGTAGAGATGCTTAGATTAGAGTTTCAGTAGGGGATCAGAAAGGCCATATTTGGCACTGATAATTACGGTCTGATTTGAGAAGATACAACTATACTTATGGAGATGTGCAAGAAGTGGCCATATGTGTGAGGACTAGATCCAGGGCACTGAAGAAGTGGCCATATTTGTGAGTATTAGATGAAGAATTTTAAGGCCCCTAGTAGGATGGGTAACTAGTTGTGGAAAAGCATTTATAATGTCAGGGAAAAATTGGGCATGCTGACCATTGGTAGTGTGGGTCAGCCAGTTCATTGATGGAAAGCTGAAGTCCACCAGTAGAAAGGTATTGGGAATAATGGGAATTTCAGCTAATGTGTTTAGATAGCTATTGTGCTAAGTAGAGGACACAGAAGGTATTCTATAGCTAGTGAAGAAGTGGTAATTAGTCTTGTAATTTGGACTTCTACATGTTTATAAGTGGTCCCAAGGAATCTGTCATGATGTGATAATGTCCTTGATAAATACTGATACTCCCCATGCCCCACAAATGCCTGGGGGGGGATCTGAAGACATAACAGACGTTATACTCAAGAATAGAGGTGATGTTTTTATTGCTCTGAAACCAGGTTTCTGTAGCTGTGCATATATGAATGTGTTCAAGTTACTGCCGAGCCTCAAGTCCGGGCATTTATTTTTGTTAAGACTCCTGGCATTGAGTAGAGCCACATAAATGTGTTCCAAATTAGAATTTACTAGATTGGAATGCCCATCAGATGGACTCTGCCTAAATAAGGAACTACAGAGATAGCAAAGGCTTTAGTCAAAATGTGAAAGCCTTGGTAAGAGAGGTACAGACCACCTAACAAACTAGGGAGATTTGTCAGCCATCTCATCCCAGCTAACACATAACTGATCCCCCTATAATGACACCAGCTACATAGCCAATTATTAAAGCCAATTATCTTGTCTTTGAATTTCTGCATAATTCTGGCTGATGGTAAAACACCTACATAACAAGCTTAATCATATCATTCTGTATATCCTGCTGAGTAGAATGTCTAAAGTCCCCATGTGGGGATTCTATCAGGTCATAATGATATTTGTCAGGATGGAGGGATTTAAGTGGCCTTGTTTTCATCCCAGAACCTACTGCCAGACTCTATTCTTACTGAGCTTGGTCAGCATATGCCTCACAATAAAGTCACCTATTACTAAAACATTATCATGGACTGATGCAGTCTCAATGGGCAACAAATGCTTGGAGTCTGCAACTTTGTGACTCTTAAGAGGTTTACATTTTAGTTGTAGGTATGAAAGGTGAAGGTAGGTGTGTTGCTGTGTATACTAATGTCTGAGCTTTCTTAGTCTTTAGCCTGGGAGGCTTTGGCAGTGCTCTCTAAACAACCTAAACTGGTTTGGTGGAAATGGTTTGTGCTGTTTGTGTGTGTCATGGTCATTGAATGCATTCTGAGAAGGTAGCCCTCATGTTAAGTAAACATTTACACCTCTCACATACTGAATCACTTTGGGGGTAGCAACAGAGAGTTTTGGGTAAGCATGAGGCCCTTATGACACTGCCTCAAAATATGTAACATTATCAGGCTGGCTACTGAAAGGAAAACCGCTGACTGAGACTCCATATGTCCAGTACAGATGAAAAAAGTATAGAAAAGCGTAAGAGCAGGATAACTGACTGGGCTAGAAAAAAGGTGATAAACTAGGATATGGCTAAAGGATATAAGAATGAACTGTGACTACTGTAGTAGTAGTAGTGTGTGAAAAAGAAATGCAAAAGTGACAGATTATATAAGGTCACTAAGGAAATCGGTAACAGTGGCAAATTCAGCTAAGCAGCTTCACCCGCTATATGAATGTGTCAGTAAAAACAATGAACAATGGGTAGTCCATATCAATGAATCCAGGTGCAGTAAATGTAACAGCTACAGATAATCTAAATGAGTACATTCAATTGCATAAACATTATACCAGTTATTCAAGTAATACAGGTGTATCACAAATAATCAAGATCCAAAAGCAACTGGGCCTTAAAAAGGTCCTGTTTTTGGAGTGATATCAGCTAGCAAATCTATTCCATTTACTTGTAAATATTTTACAAGCAGATTTTTTAAGCTCCTTCAATACCCACTGCATGTCTTCAGGGAAAAAAGGTGCCTCTAGTATGTATCAAAATGCTATCACCCAGACAGTGAATTAAAGAGTTTTCAGGTTGGGGTGTATCAACCAACCCGTCTTGTGCAAATAAATCCAGTCTGTGTGGAAGCTTGTTCTAACTACAATTGGCCAATTACAAAAGAAGAAAGAACTAGCACTGCCTAAGCCAAAAGTGAGTCACCACCACAATCTCTGAGGAGTCCTTCTGGATCTTTAGAAAAACCCTGGAAAAGGTAGAAACACATTAAGTAATATTCCTGTCCACTGGAATGAGAAGGCATTTGACTTTCAGGTCTGTTAATTGTTCAGTGCTAGTATGTGTCTTCAGTAACAACACAGAGTTGTTATGCGGTGTGTGTTTGCATATCTCATATGATGAGAATGGCTTCATTGACATTTGGATATAATCAAAACATTGCACACACACTACTGATGTCACCACATGTCCTGATAGATGCATAATAACTGTCTTTCGGCTTTTCCCGGTTAGGGGTCGCCACTGCGGAACTCCGGTCCGCTAATGATTGGCAGTAGATTTTTACGTGCTGGCTTGCCGGGCCTAACGCACAACCTTCAACAAAGGTACACCCATTCACGCATGTCGCCACACAGAAGACGCTCTAACTGAGAATCGAATGGGCAACGTCTAACTGTGAGGCGACAACGCTACCGCAGCACCACCACCGCAGTCTGATAGATACATAATATGTAGGATTAACTAAGTCAGTCACTACATCCATCTATATATGCGGCTATCCTAGCAATTAATACTATGTGAAACATAACAATTTAATGGCCCTGGTGCTTTTAATTACAAAATGTCCCCTACACAACACTGCACTTTAAATTATTCTCACTGTTATCATTTATACCCCACCTCCGAAAGCACTATAACAGAATATCCCCCTGACCCCATGATTACTGCACGTTTGGGCTTCCCTACTTTTGTTTAAGTTTAAACTGGACAAGATTTCAACTCAGGAATCAGACTTCCCCAGTCTTCAATTCATCTGGAATCACTCTGTGTCAGGAATTACTGCAGGCACGATTTCTATCTGTGTAACAGTCGAGATTTAGTGTTTCGGAGATTTTCATTTTTCAATGTGGTTGTATAACCACGAAGATTACCTCCTAAAAAAAATAAATTAAAACAAAAAAAAAAAAAAAACTTTTTTTCAGCTTTGGAATGAAGCTTTGTCTAGTGAATTTCATCAGGTTGAAGTTTCAACTCATTTTGACTCAGCAGGACATAATGGAACTTTAGGTTTAATATACTTATCATCTGCCTATCACCTTACAGACCAATATAGGTGTAGAACTTCATTGTTAAACTTTCCAACATGCCACTTACAACATAAGTAAAAAAAAAAAAAAAAAAAAAAAAAAACTATACGCTATATGGTTGTGTCACTCAGATAACACTCACTCTACTCATTTCAAAACATTTCCATAGCAGCCCCCCCCACCGTACATGCCAATGTATGCAAACCTCATTACACCAAATGTAAAATAGTCCATTTACGTTGGGCAGCTGTAGGGGCTCATATCACTGTTTTGCCACTGTTGGTTGTTCCGTGTATGGAAACGTATATTATGTCCATAGTAGTTCTCCCAGTCCCATCTCCAGACCCCATAAACTTAGTGCACTATTTCCATGCAACACATTCATCTATCAGCTTTGTTTGTAAAACAAACACTCCATGTTAGGCTATGCCTTGAAAATACAATGCAGTTTAGCTATTTCAGAACTGCTTTATGATACCAGTGTTTAATCTTACAGATGAGAATAGTGAACACTGCACAGAATGAGATGCAAAGTGCATATAAAACTGGTTTGTGCGATCACTTATTCCAAATCACTTCACAGATAGTCTTCTCCTCCCATGAGCTAATCCCTATTCACGGCAAGGACTAGGAACACAGAGTGAGACATTTATCAGTTGACCTGCACTGCTACAGTGACCATATCTTTGGGAATCCGACAATGCCTCTCCACCCCAAAAAACAAAAAAAAACAAATCACAAGTCTTGAAAAATTAGATTTCATGAGGTATTAGGAATCTTTCTACAAGAAATTCAAACAGCACACCTCTCTTGCCATTTTAATTCAGAGATTAAATTTCCTTCACACAGTAAATAAAATGAAAAAAAGGCATAAGGAAAATCTCTACAATCACACATTGCTATGGTCTCAGAACTTAACTATTTGTAGTGTGAAAATATCAGCCAAAACCTTGGGATACAAAAATTGGCTAATCATTCATTTAAAGTAGAGCTCTAGAACCTATGAGTTCCAAATAAATTAATGAATTGCAGGATCAGATTAAACCAAATTAGAGAAACCTTGAGTTTTATGGTGAATGTTTTTTTTTAAGGAAATAAATATAAAACAGGATTAGTACATTTTAAAAAGTTTCTCCTTCATTAATTTGTTTTTCAAATATTATGCCGTATTGAATTTTCTGATATTGCTGTACAATGTGTCTACCATCTTAAGTAAGTCTAAGTTGCTATAAAGTTTTATTACCTAGGTTTTTGAATGCCTTCATTGCACAAAACCTCAATGATTGACAGGCCAACGTCTGCAATAACTTTCAGTGATCAAATGGCTATTAAGTGAATATGGAACAATTAGTTGTCTGCAATGTGATAAGTGACACATCATCTACTGTAGGTTTACACAGGATATTTCATAACAAGCCTTCAAAAAAAACATTCATATAATGAGTTCTCTAATATAATACAGTTAACGTACAGATCAAATTCCTACTTTTCCCAGTAACTTTTCCCCTCCCCCTTTTTTTGCAGTTTGAGTCATTGCTTCTTATTAATTTCAGAAAGCTGTAGTAACGGACTACTTTGTATACTGAAAACAGCTTTATAAAGTTAATGTAGGATTTTAAGGCTGGGCTCTGATGAGAGGCTTTCTACTGTGGTTAGGAAGATTCACATTCTTTTTGTTAATTATGTAATTTTCCCCATTCTATGTTTGCCATTGAGATTTTATTTTTGCAATTAATTTTTTGTGTAAGTGTTAATTCTAGTTTTTATAATGTTTCTGGGCTTGATTTATGCTGTTTTAGTTGCTTTTATGTTGTTGTATCAGTATGGCTGCATGTGTAGGAGGTAAATTTGAACTTGTTTCTTTTCCTCTGTTTAACAAATGTAGGAGTGAATGACAGTCCATGACTGTTCCGGTTGTGTAGCAATAAACACTTCAAAACATGCACAAAGTGGTTCCAAATTAAATAAGCATACTCTGTCTCAGACTTTTTATCACACCTACTTATTGGTCTTACACATTCATATATATGTATGTGTGTAGATATAGATATATGATATACAATATTTTATATATATATATATATATATATATATATATATATATATATATATATATACACACACACACACACATACACACAAAGATGTACCTATATGCATGTACATATATGTAATATATATATATATATATATATATATATATATATATATATACACACACACACACACACACACACACACACACACACACACACACACACACACACACACATATATAGATGAAAAGAGAGGCATATAGATATATAGGTCGTACTGCATTTGCTTGAGTTCCAGCTACTCACGGACTACAGTCTAACAGGCCGGTGCTGGATTTCTCATTCTGCTCGAACGAGTTGCCTCTTGAACAGCTATTAGAGGAGGACCCCAGGTAATTACAACAGGGATTGTGGGAAAGTGAGAGTTTTATGTTTAGGGCTGGGGAATAAGATTTAGGGAGTCAGAGGACGTTTTGCACTAAGGAAGCGAGGCCTGGGATTACTGTTATCATCACTTTTAGGGCTACACTTAGGGATTTAGATGGGATTACGGCTGCACTAAAATCAAGTTGCTGGGTGTTAGGTAGTCACTGCTTCAAGCAAGTAGCAATAAGCCACAAGCAAATGGCACGTGAGCTCCACAAGTGTACAATATATAGGGATAAATACATGCACACACAGATATACACACACACACACACACACACACACACACACACACACACACACACACACACACACACATATAGAAACACATTTGTGTATCTATATCTATACATATATGTATATATAGGTGTGGAGCTGTGTTTATATATATATGTGTATGTGTGTGTGTGTGTGTGTGTATATATATATATATATATATATATATATATACGATTTTGGGAGGTATGAAATGTCGATGTAATGAATTTTAATCAAATGTGAATGTCTGACCAAGTCAGATAGACCCAGATATATATATATATATATATATATATACAGATTTTATATATATATATATATATATATATATATATCGCTATAGCAATATGTAGATATGGGTGTGGAGCTGTGTTTATATATGTGTGTGTGTGTGTATATATATATATATATATATATATATATATATATATATATATATATATATATATATATATGGTTACCTATCAAAACATCTACTCTTCATAACATCTAAATTCAAAACATCAAGAAAATAACATCTAAACTTCAAAACATCTAAAAGTCATAACATTGAATCTCAAAACATTTAAAACAACAAAGCAACTGTAAATATCATCCCACACACTGTTTACTACGTTTCTGCAGGGGGGAAAGCCCCCCTGCACCCCCAAGTGGGGGGCTCTGCCCCCACACCCCCGGTAAATTAAATATACCAATTCCGAGATCGCACTACAGTGGGGTTAGGAAATTAAGTTTTTCCCCCACTGTAGAGCGATCTTGGAGTTGGTATATTTAATTTATGGGGGGGTGGAGCCTCCCACTTGGGGGGTGCATGGGGCTTGCTCCCCTGCAGAAAAGTACTAAACGGTGTGCAGGATGTTATTTATAGTTGCTTTGTAGTTTTCAATGTTTTGAGATTTGATGTTATGACTTTAAGATGTTTTGAAGTTTAGAAGTTATGGTCTTGATGTTTTGAGTTTAGATGTTATGACCATTCAATGTTTTGATAGGTAACTATATATATATATATATATATATATATATATATATATATATATATATATATATATATATATATATATATCTGTCACTATAGCTATATATAGGTATGAGTGTGGAGCTGTGTTTATATATATGCGTGTATATATATATATATATATATATATATATATATATATAAGGGTAATGCTGCTTAACGCCAGAAGTCTTAACCTCAAGATGCATGCACTTGAAGCTCTCCTCAGTATGAAGAACATCGATATCTGTGCAGTGACAGAAACCTGGTTCAAGGCTCCAGAGAGCATCCCAGCACTACCAGGCTATACCTCATATCATGCTTTACAGCCCCAAAACCCGGACCGAACCACAAAAGGAGGGGGAGTTTCCATATTTATCAAGGATATCCACACCTCCAGGTTAGTGGCATTGCATGAAGTATCGGAGACCATCCATGTGCAACTAACAGTGGGCAAGACTGCTTTTCAGTTTGTAGCATCCTACAGACCACTCTCTCAAAGTCAGGAATCCCACTCGGCTTTCCTGAAAACATTGGAGAACATGAAGATCTCTCCGAACACCATTATATTGGGTGACTCCAACTACCCAAACATTGATTGCGAGCACTACTCAAGCCCCAGCACCTTAGCCCAAAGGTTCCTGGAAATTATAAACTTAAATGCTATGGAACAACTAGTCACCACTCCCACAAGAGGGGAAAACATACTAGACCTGATCATTACCAACATGGGGACTCTATGCTCCACACCAGAAGTATATCCCTCATTGGTAAGATCAGACCATAAATTAATTTCACTGGATGTCCACATCCCGACCCCACCCCCAGTCCAGAAAACCACAGTGAAAAACTTCTCAAAAGCGAACTTCTCACTTCTCAGAACCAAAGTGGAATCCTTCAAGGCCCCAGAGCCAGTGGAAACTACGGCTCAAACTGCAGAATCCTATATAAACGCATTCTACGGACATCTCCAGGAATGCATGGATCATGCTATCCCAAACAAAACCAAGACCCAATCATCCAAAGGCAGGCGTCCAGTCTGGTGGACCCCTGCCATAAATAAACTGTACAACAGAAGGAGGAAGCTACTACATGATAGAGCAAAATCCCTAATAGGGAAGGCATCTCTGATCAGTACTAGCAAAAAATTACGATCCCTCATAAAATCCTCCAAGGCCAGCTTCGAGAGAAAAATTGCACAGGACACCAAAGACAATCATAAGGCTTTTTTCAGTTATGTTAGGAACCTGGGATGCAACTCCCAGACTTGTTCTGAGTTGATTCTAAATGACAAAAAATACACTGAACCCACAGACATCGCCAATATCCTGGCAGACAGGTTCAGTGCAAACAGCCCCCGCCACTTATTTATTCTAACTCCAAGATCGTACTACAGTGCAGAAAGGGCAATCTCCCATTCTGTGCTGTATGCCGATCCCATTCAGAAGGTCGATCTTTTGAAATTTTGAGCATATGGTCTTGACCATATGCTTTTCGAGATTTCCAAACATTCGACCTTCTGAAGGGGAACCATATAGCTATAGCTTTATCTGTCACTATAGCTATATGTTGATATGGGTGTGGAGCTGTGTTTATATATGTATGTGTGTGTGTGTGTGTGTGTGTGTGTGTGTGTGTGTGTGTGTGTATATATATATATATATATATATATATATATATATATATATATATAAATGGGAACACTACTAAATCTCGAACGTTTGAAATCACGAATTTCAAAAGCTCGAGATCATATAGCTGAAATCGCACATTACCGAAAGACCAGAAGCGCGAAATTCAAAATCCCGATGGTAAGGGATTTTGAGTTAGCACTTCTGGTGTTGCGGTTCAGGTAAGTATGTGTCTGTAAGTGTGTTTGTGAGGGGCTTTCGTGTGTGTGTGTGTGTGTGTGTGTGTGTGTGTGTGTGTGTGTGAGGAGCTATAATGTGTGGGTGTGAGTTTGCCTTGTGTGTATGTCTGTGTGATCTCGAAGTTGGAATATTAAAGTCGGGGGGTGTGGAGGGCATAGCCCCCACATGGGGGGGGGTGCAGGGGGCGCAGCCCCCCTGCTTATCTTTAATGTAGGGTGGTTTGTTTGGTTATGGGGGGAGGCTCTGTATATGTTTGTGTGTGTGCTGTATGGTATGTAGTACTTTCGCGATTTTGAATTTTGCGCTTTTAAAATGTCGGTAATATGTGGTTTAGGGATTTTAGTCTCGGTATTGTGGGCTTCAGGATTGTGTGGTTTCGGTATTAAGTAGTGATTCCATATAAATATATATATCTATATCTATATCTGTCACTATAGATATATGTAAATATGGATGTGGATCACTGAATCAAACAGACAGTGCCCAAAATCCCAGTAGAGTGATACCATTTTGGTGACACTGACAGCTGATGTAGGTGTGTGTGAAATTGACAATTTCTGGGTACAAGAATATTCCTTTTCCCTGGGAATTGTATGATCTTGAAGTTTTATATATATATATATATATATATATATATATATACACACACACACACACACACACACACACACACACACACACACACACATGATTTACTATCACATTTCTGAAAAATAACTCGATTGAGTGATAACTTAATAAAAAAAAATACTGAAAATAAAAACCTCGCTAAGGCAAAATGACAAAAACAGTAATGTCGACACATCCATATTCAGCATTGTTGACATTACCCAATGTACCTTGCAATCCATTGATTTCCAATCAACATTTTGCACCCTCTGCTACTTAAATATACAAACTCAGAGACTGCACTACAGTGAGGTAAAGGTACATTTCCCGATTCCCACTGTAGAGCGATCTCCAAGCAAAATGTTGACCTCACAACAGCAAATGCACACTAGCATTCGTTATTATGGACTTGACCATTTTCTGTTCAGCATTACAAGAAGTGGAAAACAGCCTTTCGACCATCCCAGTTCAAGTAACTGCCATTCAAAAATGTGATTGTAAACCTATATATATATATATATATATATAGAGAGAGAGAGAGAGAGAGAGAGAGGGAGAGAGATATGGATAGCTATAACTAACAGGAGGTGTACAGGGTGCAGACCCCCATATGCAGGATGCAGGTGGATTGCCCCATGTATAAACACTTGCCATTGGTTTATTCTGCTCCAGGGTACTCCCTGGAGCATGTACAGAATATATCAATATTGGTGACTTGACATTATGACATCGACCTACTGTGTGTTGATGATCAAGATATATATGGGTTCTGCTGGTTTGGTAAACTGGGAGTTTGGTCAACATCTGTTTAGTTGACCACATTTGGTCAACTATACAGATAGTTGACAAGTGTATGAGATTAGCAATCCCCAGATGAGAGCATGTTCCCTTTCCCAAGGGACTATGTGATCTCAGAGTTAATATATGTAAGTAGTGAGGGTGTGAGAGGCACAGTGCCTCACATGGGGTGTGCAGGAGGCCTTACCCCCTAAAGCTGCATGTGCTGAGGTTATTCCTTGGTGCATGCATACTAGGAAGTCGACATTTATTTTTTCAATGTAGAGTTGTTTACCTTTAGGATGTTGACATTTGTGTTAGTCTACCAACTGAAGGTAAAAAAAAAAAAAAAATATATATATATATATATATATATATATATATATATATATATATCAATGGGCAACTGAATGAACACAACTGGTCAAACAGCTCACCATCAAAAATCAAATAAAATAAACCAAAAAAAACATTGTTTTTGTAGAGTGCAAGCCCCCTGCAGCATCCACACAACCTAATAGTTATATATACTATTTCCAAGACCACACTACAGTTGGTAATGTGGCAAATGACCCAATCCCCACTGTACTGTGATCTTGCCCATTAAACAGTCAGTATGTTTGATCAACTGTAGTGTTTCGTTTTCTGTTGGACAATTGGAATTTTTAATATATAAATATATATATATATATATATATATATATATATATATATATATATATATATATATAGACGCACACACACACACACACACACACACACACACACACACACACACACACACACACACATCATCATCGACAGTCACTTATTTGCACGGATATGTGTGCATCTCTCTCTCTATGAGTAACTGAGAAAGGAGGATAGGAATAGATACAGAGGAACAGTTAGAGAATTAAAACACTGGAATCTTTATCAAACCTCCTTTTACTATGCAGGGAAAGAAAAACAGAATTCTAGGCTACAGTGACAGTGATTTTTTAAGTTACAACACTGTAGAAATATGTTTAGGTAGGTAAAATTAGGATTACAGTATTTTTCACAATGATAATAAGAGTTTATCTGCAGATAAAAGAATGAAAGGACAAAAAGAGAAAAACTTAAAATTCATCATTAGACACAAAGAATATTAACATCAAGGTCTACTGGACAGGCTGTCAGACAGATATTCTAGTTCTGGTTCACAGGCATAATAATTTCATTATTGACTAGACAGAACAGAATCATGGACTTTTAGTGAACAAACAAGGTCACCCAATGACTCAAATAGTGCCCGATTGATGACCCCATGACTGGCATCTTGACATTCATTTCTGTGAATCTGGATAGTGATGAAATACTTGAATATACGTGATGCAGAAAGATAAGTGAGAAGAGGAAGAGGTACTGTGGTTCAATTTGCATGTCTGTGGTCTTTGGCATTATGCCATGAAAGAGTCAAAAGCTGGTTCCTACATCCTGTAACAAAATATATCAACAAAAATATTTTCTGCATGTTTTTTTTTTAAATGTAAATAGAAAAAACTATTGCAAATGCATTCCACGTAATCAACAATGCAATGCATCTAGGGAATGTTTCATCATTTGATTACCCACTTATTATTTCAGTTGTTTTCAGGTCTTCATGCCTGTGCTTTTAACACAGCTATTTTTCCACATCATTTCATAAAAAATAACGTGCATTTGTTTCAGTTCGCTCTTATCATCACTTGCATGAAATGACATTTCATTCACTATATAATTGCCATATGTAATGTCTGCAGTGGCTTTTGGAAATTCTACCAGAAAAGCTGTTTAATATGGATGACTTGCTTAGTATTGTCAGATGCTTGTTGTTAAATTGTTCTCTATCTATGCCACACTAATGTTAAGGAAAGCATAAATAAATTCTAAGTGCTCATACTAGGCTGATAAAAATGCATTCACTTAAGTTTGTTTATGCCTGTCATTGCACACAAGATTACTGTCAGATATGTAGTAATGATAATGTCTGGGAGATAACACTTTTAAATGAATATGCATTTATGTACTAAATGATGTGTCAACATGCTACAACTTCTGCAGGCATATAGATTTGCAGACTTACCTGTATGTAGAAAAAGCAGTATCAGAGTATGCAGGTCAGTATTGTTCTGTGTTTTTGTAGAAAGTTATAAATACTGGTGACTGGCAAAACATTCTATAATAAAAGAAAGTTGAAATAATGCATTTCATTGCATGAACATGATTAAAAAAAAAGAATCTGTTAAAGGTTTTGCTTTATATAAACTCCTCATTTTAAAGCCAAGCGGGACACTCTGTAGTTCCAAAGTATACAGTGACTGTTTTGTGAAGTCTATATTGGTTAAAAGGAAGTGCACCACACATACACATATATAGATATATTTAGATATACATAGCCATCTATCTATATTGTAAACAAGAAACATCCTTTTTGAATTATCACTTATGGCACAGGCAATCATACATTTATATAAATGAAAACAAACCATATTAACATGTTTTCAGTTGGAAACATTATACATCACATATAATCTTCTGTAAAGTCATTGTGAATTGAACATTACATAGCTCCTTCAAACCCTGTCTTCCCTTAAACCTCATTCCTCCTCCAAATCATTATTGTGCATTTATTGTTCCCACAATTCCCATTTTTTCAATGTAATTTTCTCTTACCCCTTTCTAAGGATCACTTCCAGTTCTTTTACCTCTGTCGCTATATTCACTACTTCTAGTATGGTTGTTTTAGACTTTGAGTCTATTTTCTAGCAATTGCTTTTTTTGCCAGCCACCAGAATTAAACCGAGAAAAAGCCTGCCTAGGCAATTCTGATTCTTTATCACAGGTCAAAAAAGTGTTTTTTCTTAGCTACACCAGTTTACTCACCCAGTATTTCTGACAGACTAGTCTGCAGGAAATTTTTAAAGTCTGACAACTGTTAACAGGTCTCCAGCATGACACGTCTATTATCATCTGTAGGTTTTATAACTATGCATGTCAACTCTTATTTGCCATCACAGTACCAAATGACTAAAACTTTCCATATGGAGATACCACAATTTTTAATAGTTTTGTCTTTTTCATTCAATTTATTATTTATTTATATATATATATATATTTTTGGTTGATTCCAACCATTAGGTTGTTGCTTAACCATGGTTTTGTCTGACTGCTTTAGCAAGTAAAAACTTTTACTTATTAACGGAACCTTATGTGGATGTGTTGATTTTTCTGCTTCGGTGCATAACCTCTTCCATTTTATCTTCTCACTCCTTCCATATTTTAACCATAATGTTATTGTACAGCATTTGAACTTTACTTTTAGATTAGAGAGTTTGGTTAGGAGAAGGTTGTGAGAGATGGTATTGAAGGCCTTTGAAAGGTCCAGGAGGAGGGTGGATACAATACAGCCAGAGCTGCACACTTTATTCACAGTTTCAAGGAAGGAGAGTAGCGCGGTAATAGTGCTGTGTCCAGGCCTGAACCCATGTTGTGTGGGGGTTAGCAGGTGGTTGTCGATGAGGTAGGGTAGCAGTTGTAGATGGATACACTTTTCAAGTAGTTTGGAGATGGGAGATAAGATGGCGATGGGTCTGAAATTTGTGATGCTATTATTGTTTCCCCCTTTGTGGAGGGCATTAATAAAGGCTTTTTTCCAGAGTCGGGTATGTAGCCTTCTTGAATTGACTGGTTAATGAGAATATGAATGGGGAGGGCAATGGCATCAGCGGCTATCGTTAGGAGGAAGGGGGGAATATTGTCAGGCGCATTGGAGCATGGCTTTAATTTGTGGAGGAGTTTTTTTATAGTTGATACTGGGATGGGTTTCAGAGAGAAGAGAGGAACTTGTGAGGTGGAAATACCAGAAGATGGGGAGATATTGGGGTGAGTAACTGGGTAAGTAGGGTTGTTTGGGAAGGATGATTTTAATTTGGATATGGAGTCAGTGAAGACGTTATTAAATTGTGTGGCTAGATTGGTATCGGAAGCATTATAATCAGGGCAAGGATTATCCTTTCTGCCTGGGTTGAAGAGAGTAGTGATACTTGATCTGACTCTTCTGTTATTGTAAATAGTTTGTATTTGTTTCCTTATTCATACATACAATGTAATATAACATTTATTTATTTATTTTACATTTGTTGACCAGGAGTGTCCGACTGAGCTAATAGGCCCGTTTTCAGCGGACGGCCAGGGAGAAAAGCTCCAAAATGTATAAATCTTAGCATGACATATAAGATATTCAAGAAGTAAAAAAAATATACATACAACTGTTGACAAAATTTAAAAATCAAACTATAAAAACAAAAGGATAATAACTGTAAATGTATGAAAAGAACTTTTTTTATAGTTTAAGTTTGCAAAAACCTAAAGGTTCAGAGAGAGAGAGTATAGGAAGAGCTTTGGAAGTTACATAAATAGTTTGATATTAAGATTCAGTAAGCAGAGGATGGAAAAAGCTGAAATTCAGTAAGCAGAGTGTGGAGAGGGCTTAGGAAGTTAAGTAAAAGCATAGGATGTAAGATGTGCGTGTTATGTATTAAGACTTAGGCAGATAGTACATCATATGTAGGTAGGTAGTGGTCAGGGAGGATGCATACAATGGCAGATCCAATGTTCTTTAAAGTAGTCTTTGGGGCTAACTTAAATTGTTTGGGGTGAGTTAGGTTCCTTATTTCTAGTGGAAGTTTGTTCCATGCAATAGAGGGGTGGTAGCTATATAAGTTACATCCTGTCTTGGATTTAGGTTTTATTGTAGAAGGTGATAATAATACAGTAATAAGTTTTGTAAACATGATTAATGTTAAATCTGAATTTCCGAGGTTCACTTTGGGAGACAAAGGAATAAATGTGAACTTTTTAGATGTTAACTTTTATTTGAATGGAACAAATAATGTCTTTGAAAGTAAAATACATCACAAGGAGACATTTCCAAACTGTTACCTACATAATAAAAGTAATCATCCACTGTTTATGAGAAAAAATACACCAAAAGGTCAGTTAATAAGGTGTAGTCAGATGACCAGAAATGAAGATGCAAAAAGAATTTACAAAAATTTGTGAGATGTTTATTGCTAGAGGGTATAATAAAAGTGAACTTAATATATTAGCAGATGAAATTTATAGTAAAAGATATGAGAGGTACCCCACTATATTAAAGGCACAATTTAGAACTAATGTAACAACTGGGGGGGGGGGTAAACAACATGATAGAGTCACTTGTAATTTGGAAATGTCAGTAGATAGTAAAGAAATTAGAACAATAACAGAAAATAAAGACTTGTTTTAGGTTGTAGGTAGTAAACCCAGTTTTGTTTATATTAATAACTTCATTTTAAAACATTGTTCAAAAGGGATTACACTAAGTACACACCAAATATCCTGTACACTCAGAAAAAGCAAAGTATGTACAAATGTGGATGCTGCAGTTACTGCAGATATATATTAGAAGGTCCGTTTATTAATATATTAAGCTATCCCAGCACTATAAAAGTATCAGGACATGCCACCTGTAAAACAAAACGGGTGGTATATGTTTGTTTGTGCAGTGGATGTTCCACTTTTTATGTAGACATGACTACTAGATCATTATATGAAAGGATGAGAGATTATCATAATATCATAAACAGAGATAAAAAAAAGCCCGTTATATACGTATACAGTCGAATGCAGGACATATAAAAATTTTATTTTTTCAGTCTTAGAAATAGTTAAGTTAGATGCAAGGGGAGGTGGTTTTAAGAATGTTTTAGTACAAAGAGAAACCTGGTGGCAGATACAACTTCAGGCAGATAAAACACCAGGACTGAATTAAGTTATTAATATTAAATGTTTTTTGAAATATAGGAAATTGTATGTAAATAAATAATGTTTTTTATAGGCTTAAGATTTTAAATTTACTGTGGCACTTTAAATGGAAATTGTGTGATGTAATTAAGTGTTAATGAGTATGTATATATAAGTATTGAAGTTCTTAAGTGCTGTTTTTAGTTCTGAAGAAGTCGTAAGACAAAAGCGGTGAAAATAAAGTTATACGCTAAAGAATTTTGGTTATTGTTTCATTCCTCGTGCCATCACCAGTATTTTGGTTTTGTTTATGGATATTATAATGGTTGAAGTGATCCTGTGGTTCTTGGATTTAGGTTTGTAAACATTTAGTAGGTCTTGGGTTGTACTTCGGAGATGTTTGGTAGGGGAATAGTGGGAGATGAGAGGTGATAGACCTGGGCAGAAATCAGGCTGATATAGAATTTATTTTATTTTTTTTTATTTTTTATATATTTTACATTTGTTGACCGGGAAAGTCCGACTGGAACCAAGTCCATTTTCAGCAGAGGCCCGGGGAGATAAGCTCCAACAGAATACAAGAATAATAGCAGTCGAGTAAAAGAACATTGATTATACATAACATTTTTAGGTAATATTGTAGTTAAGAAAAGGAAAACAGTTAGAAGTACTTTCTGACAATCAGTGTTACAAATTTCCAATTTTTGAGGGTGGTATTAGATTACAAAAAGTAAAACACAAATTAGATAAGTAAAATTACATGCATTATTTAAAGTTAGCCAGGTTTGTCACAGTGGCATATCCATTTTTGTTCCAGGTGTTGTTTGATAGAGGCTTTGAATTGGTCTGGGGAGGAGAGCATGGTAATGGCATCTGTACGTTTGTTCCAGTTTCTACTTACAGAATTTGTAAATAGGGCCATGCCAGCCGCGTTGTTAATTTTAGTTGTTTGTATTTGTAGCTTATTGGATGGAATGGAGTGTATGATTTGGAGTTGAGATTGTAGAAGCAGGTGAAGTATTTCAAGCCAGTTCAGATATTTTAGAGAGAGACAGAAGTGAGATTTGTATGTTTGTTGAGCTGAAAATCTAGCTATCTTATGATAGGTTGATTCTCATTTGGTAAGTAGGGAGGAGTTCAAATTTGTGAGTGTTTGGGAACAATAGTTTAGGCAGGGTAGAAGGTAGGCATGAGAAAGAAAAATTCTAGCTTCAGCAGTGAAGTATTTGTTATTCCTATACAGGAGTCCTAGCTTTTAGTGTTTTTTTTGATGCAATTGTAAATATGTAGGTCAAATTTTAGTTGGTCATCAATGGCAACGCTAAGTACTCTTGTGCTTGTTTCAACTTCTATAAATTGTTTAGGGATGTTATGGAGAAGGAAGATTTGATGCGCCTTGCAGATTTAGGGAGAAGGAGTAACAATTTTGTTTTTTTTTAGGGTAGAGGATAAGCTGGTTATTACATGTACATTATGGATTGTATCATGTTTTTGTGTGTGTGGAATGTATTATGTCATTACGCTTATTATGCTTTTTGTATGTGGAACCTTTCTCCCAGGGCCTCTGCTGAAAAAGGGCTACTAAGTCCAGTAGGACTCTCCCCTGTAAACAAATGACAATTGCATAAATATTTCTTTGTTGTATTTCACATTACTTCCCACCCTAAGCCTCTTGTATGACTGCCCAACTCACCCCCCAATCCTCCAACCTTGCATTTCCAACTACATTTAAAAGTATGCTATTCCTTGTATATTATACATTTCTCTTCATCCCTCATTTTCCATCATTCTAGTGTATTTTTCTGTAATAAACTACTTTGCTAAAGTTGTTAGAATAATAACGTATTATTTGTTTTGATGTATTGTTGTTTATCTATCATCTGGCACTAATGCTCATACATGGTTTATTCTTCATACCTTTACATTAACAATTCTTTTTATATAGTACATGCTCAGGTTAAAAATAATGTGTTTGTGGACTGTATATATTTTGCACAACACAATGTGTTAATTGCTCTGAAGTATCTGGAGCAGTTCTTAATTAATAATTATGTAATGTCACATTTATTTTTAATTAAAGTTGTTTGGATTCTGTTCTGTCAATGTGTAGGGGCATTTGTTTATATCTTGTTCACCCAGTATCATATGAAATGATTTTCATATGATATTTTCTGCTTGCACAGTCAATCTGTGCATACAGGAAGAAACAGCAGCCTTTGATTTCTACATTTATCTGAAATTATCACACTGTGGCATTGTGATTAGATGTTTACATGACTTGCTGCGACTGTGTTCTGCAACTTTTGCATAACAAATCTTAATGGAATGCATTTTTATTCAGCATGTTTTTCTTTGTTGCCTCTGGCCTGAGCCATGGTTGAAAGCATTCTTGAACTAAGTCCATGCACATCCAGTTGACAAACAATAAATAAATAAAATAAATATACAAAACAGCCTAGGGTCTTTTATCCATGAATTAAATGCACTTGACAATCGGTAACAGTATTTTCTCCCCTTGCAAAAAGAATTACCTGTTTTGCTTTTACTATTCACTTGGTGTACCCACACAAAGTACCCACCATCTGCTAATAAAAACATACATTTAGCACATCCAAGGTCAGTCTCAACAAAAGCCATTGTGATGTGGAATTTTAATGCGTCAGCTGAAGATGTAAGAGAGGCACTTGTTTTCTTATGACAGTGACACATGACTCAGCCATGGGGTAGATAAATGTGTGTTTAAACCTTTTATTTTGCAAAAATTTGTTGCAGTACTTTAGCTGGACAATACTGCCTTTGTAAATTTTGCGTGGCTGGACAAGTCTAGAAATAATCATACAGACCTAATATAATTTTGCCAGATAACTTACAAATGAAATGCAAACCTCAGTCAAGCAACAACAAATGCACATATTTTATACCTGTTTCCAGTTCAGTAAAGGGCTTTACTACTGAAACATTACTGTATGTAAACTAACTCTAAATCTGTTAAAAGATTTATTACTGTTAACCTTTTCTGTACCAACGCATGTGCTACCCTGCATTTCAAACTAAATCTAAACATTGTACAAATTAGGCACAGGCATCAGCTAAGACTTTCTCATGTTGATACACAGCAAAATTCCATTTCCTTGAAAACCATGAGACCATGGAAGGAAAATAAAAACAAAAATAAGAAATGGATTATGAAATCATTTGTTAAGGACTGTTTTTGTTATGTTGCTATAATGCACTGGTCAAGAAACTGACATGCCTTTAGTTTTAAGACACCTAAGAGTGCTGTGTAGTACTTTTAACAGTTATAATTAAGGCAGAATTGTGCTATATATTTATTTACTTTTTTATCTCTTAGCACTATATATGTGACAAAAAGTTTCTATAAATATATATTCAGGTTTAGCAATTAAGATATCAAAAGGATCTGGTTTGCGAGTGCTTCCTGTTGAATTCTAAAGTTTTTGTTACAGAAATTGAAATTGTAAAAACACTTAAACTTGAATAATAAGTAATTCTCAATGTCTCTGGGTCGTAACACATATGCAGTACATGGAAAGCAGTGATTATGTTCTGATATCATGAAAAAGACAAAACAAAATTAACTGCGCTTGCTTCAGTTGTTCATATTGGGTGTCATGCTAGGCATTTAATCCTGCCAGTACTGGCCAGCAAACAGCAGCAGTAGAATTGAAAACATATTTCTTTCTGCCTCCAGTCTATGCCAGTAATCTGTCCATGATTTTTCTTTAACATAAGGCAATATGTTACTCTGTCTTTCTGACAGCACTCGCAACATGTTTTATGGCTTTAAAGGCAGGCAAAACACTTACTACTTTTTTCCTGTAACTTTGTAGTACATGGAGCAGATAAAGCACCATCCACTACAAACAATCTATTGGGTCTCCAGTCATAACCTTTTACGTGCTTCTCAACCATACTGAATTCCTCGGAATTTATCGGTTTTGAGGCTAAAATAATGGGGTACCATGAATTTCTGAATGGCCCCTTCAAATCATGATTTTTTTTGTTTTTCTTAACAATTTTTTTTGATAATGCTGACGTCAGTGAAGAACAACACACTAGCATCTTGGCCAGCAGTTCATCTTGCCTTTGGCAATTCTCCTGCAGTGCCACACTCTGACTTGTCCTGCCTTTGTTTGCCTCTAAGAAAAACAGGTTTTCATAGGTTAGAATCACAAAGCCCTTGGCCTACCGAGAAAAGGAAGGGATCCAATGGGTGAACGATCAACTTCACAGAACCAATCGTTGCGTGGCAGCAGTAACTTCATGATATCACATACATAGGAACCTGGAGGAGTGTGGGGGAGGTAAGTTTATGGAAATATGAGTTAATTCTTAAAAAGCAACAGATATGATTTGAATATATTAAATATGTATAGGCAACCTACAGGCAGGCACTATAATGCTTGCTCAAGAAACTGGTGAAGTAAA
This sequence comes from Protopterus annectens, assembly GCF_019279795.1. Classification (NCBI taxonomy): domain Eukaryota; kingdom Metazoa; phylum Chordata; order Ceratodontiformes; family Protopteridae; genus Protopterus; species Protopterus annectens. The sequence goes on along the minus strand of NC_056748.1, from coordinate 1,139,479,314 downwards.
CCGTGTTAAGAAAAATAAATGCAGATTTGGGTTTCCTATGCAACAGTTTGCTGCAGTGACTGGGTAACCATGAAACAGTCACACATAAGGGCGAGCATCACTGCGCAGTCACATTATTTTGTGGCTGTCCAATTTCTGTTGCTGCCCCATTAGTTTGTAACATAACCCAGCTAACCTAACATGGTTTGAGTTAACTGTCATTGCTCTGGTTATCTTTTATGCATTTCAGAATTAAATCAGCTATAGACTTTTTTTTGTTATAATATTTAAAAAAAACTAATAGGTACAGGAACAGTAATATTAGAGAAAACAAACCATGAAATTTACATTGTTGTTTTCCATACCTCTCAACCTTTTAGCACAAGAACTCTGTACACAGCCAAAATAACGAGGAGACAAAGGTCCAAAATAGGGACATATTTTAAATATCGCTCTTAAAAATGTATAAAGATGCTAGAATAAAAGGATTTGTGTTACCATGCATTTTTGTTAAGACAAACAACAGCTTAAATTTAATCCAGAATAGCTTGAGACGAAAGAGTTTATCTTCTCATTTTTCTGGTTATCATGTGCTTTTAACTGTGATATCCTTGGTTCTTGGATTTAACGTTCTTTATGCGGATTAAATTTAAGCTGTTGTTTGTCTTGGTGTGTGGTCTGGCATTTTTTTCTGTTACTGTTTTTTTTTTCCAGTTCAGGATCTGCGAGTTTGTGCTTTGTTATTATCATGCATTTCTGAATGATATAAAGTGTGGAACACAAATGCCACTCATTAATTAATTAATGAATTCAATCCTCACTGCTTTGTCAGCAAATCGCAAAGTTTAAGAAGACTACACCCAAAATATGAGGCAAAAATCTGGATGTTCTGTGAAAATCTGGACAGTTGAGAGGTATGTTTCATGCAGTATGCATGCTTTCAACAATTCCAGTTCACTTTGACATTACATAACTTGCTCAAGTCATGCCTTCCATTATTTTCTGACCTCACTACAGACTTCTTGATAAAACAATTAACTTTACTTCCAGGGAGTAAGTCTGTGTTATAGCTGCTGGATTGCCGAGCACCGATGTAGCCTTTTCTACTTTAATGCCTAGGATTTCTAGACGTGCTAAAACATAATCCGAGTTTACAAATAATCATGTGTACAAAATGTCAGCTAGGATTACTTGCCGTACTTAAGGTAGTTTAGTATCAGTCTTTCCACATGTTGGCTTATGTTTTTTTAACACTACTAAAATGTGTTGCCTTTTCTTGACATGGAATATTTTAAACTCTGCTAAATATAATCAGATTTACAAATAATTGTACAGAGAATTTATACAGAATACAGAATTTTAATTATGATTACATTTTAGTAAGTTGTTATTATGAAATACTTCCACTAAGGGAGCATTGTGTAATGCCGTGGAACTTGGATGGGATGGGAAAGTTGTAATTTTATTGAGTGAAACACTGATAATGTACATGCCTCGGGCACCCTATTGTATGTTGGGGCAATGCAACAGTTGCTGAACTGGTCCTGGTCCTGCTGTCAGTCTGTTATAAATACAGGCAAGGTGCAAGAGAAGGCATTTTAAATATCCCATTCATCCAATGATGTCTTGTCACATCTGATTCCTACAACGATCCACATAAACCCACCTTATAGTTGGGTCGATTTTTTTATTTTACATATTTGTTAATCTGGAAGTGAACTGATCCAAGGACCTTTCTCAGCCATGACCCAGTCTGGGCTATTTAGCAAAGATAGGGCGAACATAAAAGCCAGTTGCAATAACTTCAGAACATAAATGGTACAATATCAATGATAAAATTTTAACATTTATATAAAATATTGTTGCATCAAGATGATATGAGAAGAATTAGTAGAAGGTTTATGCAAGCATGCAGTGTTCCCTCCTGTCCAAATAATGTTATTGTAAAAGCACCTATATGAACATAAGGTATATGCAATGCATAGACTACTCTTTGTCCTATATGTAATATCATACCTCTCAATCTTTCAGAGAAAAACATCTGGACAAAGCCAAAAATAATGGTGGGACAAAGGCCTAATATAGGACAGATTTTAAATATTGCTACGGTAAACTCAAAAAGATGCAAGAATAGCAGGTTTTGCATTATTATGTATTTTCTGAGGGATATGAAGTCTGAAATTCAAATGTCTGCTATTATTTATTATTATTTAGTGACTTCAATCTTCATGTTGGTATCCCACAATTCCATTGGAGTGGGTGGGGTTACATAATTATGCATGCAGATTTTATATTAATCAGTGTCCTGATTTTTGGCCAGTTGTGCCTACTTTTCATGGGCATTTCTCCAGATTTGTAATGTTTCCAAGTTTAGAGGTATGATCCTTGGTTCTATATCAGAACATCGAAGTATTAAAACTTCGAAGTATTAAAATTTTGAATGTTCTGATATCAAACACTATTCAGCAAACGCTAAGAATAGCGAAGCTGCAGAACAGTGAATTCTTTCCTCGGGAAAGAATTTGGTTGTCTGTTTCTGTGGCTTTGCTATTCTTAGCGCTGTGGTGGAAAGCTATGGGTTCAGTTCAGGTAAGTGTGTGATTGTTTGTACGTTAGGGTTAGGGACGGGTTAACTGAGTTAGGGTTAGGGCGGGGGTTAGGCATGTGTGCAATAGTGACAGACTTTAGGGTTAGGGGCGGTTTAAGTGAGTTAGGGTTAGGGGGCGGGTTAGATGAGTGTGCGATAGTGATGGACCTTAGGTTAGGGTTTGGGTTAAGGTAAGTGGGTAGATAGTAGTGTATGTTTAGTTTAGTGTAGCATTAGATGTAGGAATTTAAGCGCATGTGTGTGGTTGCTGTTTGTTTGATGTGCCTGTGTTGTGTGTATGTGTTTTGGCGCAGCAAATTTTTTCCATGGGAAAAAAAATTCGCTAATCTGAATGTTCTATATTTTCATGTTTAGATGTTTTGGGGCCGATGAAATAGCGTTCGCTATTTTCATCTTTTGATAATGTGATATAAACGCTGACCCTTTATTATGTGTCCTTGACAAGGACCCAGTGATTCAGCTTTTCAACTTCACTCAAAGTGAATTTCTTGGCATCCATTTTCCTTTGTAATCTGGGTAGCATTTTTAAGCAATCACTTTTCCAGTGGACTAGAAGTTTAGCATTCTGACAGAAGATATTAGAGTGTTGACAACATGATTTTGTTACTGTGCATTTTTTTTTTGTATTGTGTCAAGTGTGCCTGGTATTGTTAGCAAAGATACAGAGTCATGTTAGAATCCATTATGGGACCAGAAGGCTACTGGTTAGCTACCATGGTTTCACTGCACAGGGGCTGAGATGAGAAGGAGTGCTGTGTAAGTAAAGTTACCATAACAGTAGATGTCCAAATGTTTACTGCTGCATTATCCTTAGCTATGTGGGTTATATTCTGCCAAGGATATAATACCTGGCCATCTTCCAAAGCTTCAGGGCACTTTCCGTGGGCCCAAGCTGTTAGTTAGCATGATTTGAGATGACAAAAAAGACAGGTTTGGGTGCCAAGCCCTTCAGAGGTTTCATGCCATTGAACAGAGAGAGACTGAGCCCTGAAAGGAGAATGCTAGGGAAGAAGAAATGTTAAGTGCCTACACCCTGGCATAAAGAACACACCAGAAACAAGGGGGATAGTAGAGAGCCAGAACAATCAGTAAAATAGGTTTCCATGTTAAGAACCTCAAGTCAAACTGATGAGCTGGTTGAAATACAGCAAGCGTTTGCTTCTGTCACACAAAACTAAGATCCCAAGGAGAGGCCACTGGTTTTCTCGGAGGCTTCTTATACAAAACTCCTTTCAAAAACATTCTGACATAAGAATGCACTGAAAGATGAGGATCTATGGGTAGGCATGCTGAAATGGCTGATGAACCTTGATGGAGGAGTAAGAAAGGTCATATGATACTAACAGAAATACTATAAAACCAAATAACAACTAGCCCTTAATGGGTGCTGGTTATGTTGTTGGCATCAGCTAGAAAACCTTTTCTATTTACTAACGTGTAACTGTCTAGTAGCAGGATTTCTTGCCTTCATTAATACTTGATGTACTTCCTCAGTAAACAGGTGCCTAAAGCGAATCATGACCCTATCCTCCAGGCAATCAATTGTAGTTGACTGGGGTCGGCATGTGTCAAACACCCATGATGTTATGTGAGTAGATCTATTCTGTGAGGAAGATTGTGGTAATTGCCTCTGCCACTTCTGAAAAACATGAGAAGCACAGTTGCTTTGGCCAGAAGGGAATCACCACAAAGATTTTGGGGGATTCTTTCTGAATCTTCAGCAGTACCCTGGATGTCAGTGGAAAGGGTGTAAAAGCATGCAGGAACATTCCTGTCCAAGGAAAGTAAAAAACCTTTGTCTTCCAGGCCTTCTTGCATGGTTACCTTGAGCAGAATCAGCTGATTGTTCATAAAGGGGCAAGTAGGTCTGCTTGATGACCCACAGATGTTTCAAATCTTGGAATACCCCCTGATTTAGTTTCCATTTGTGAGGGTCTGCCCTTGACATGCTCAGCTTGTCTGTCACACAGTTTTTCCTCTTACAGAATGTAGGATGCCTGTTGAATGAGATTGTGCTTTGAAGTTATATGCCAGCTGACATGGCTAATCTGCAAAGGGGGGTATGACCTGGTTCCCCCTGGACTACATGACTGTGGTACTGTCTATAAACAAAAATAATAAAAAAGAAGGTGATAAATACCAAGCAAAACTGTTTAATAACATTCATTAAGCACTTTCAACCCAGTGCATAAAGGACTGCTCCAGAATGAGTAACAGAAAACAAATCACTGTTTAAATAGGAAGTGGAACCATTACATGCAAACATACCTGTTGCCTTAAAGAAACAGGTACCTAAAAATACTAGAATTTAAAATACTACCCATTAGTTTAAAACAAAGTTATCCAAAAAACAGACTTGGATTATCCACAATCACAACATTAAAAGCAACACATATGTTAGAATTTATGGACTTCAAATGCTGCAAGCCCTCCTTTTCAGCATGCACAAACTTCTCTACATTCTAGATAGTTTTCCCAGTCACCCACAAAAGGACCAATCTCATTTTTTTCTAATACTGTAAATAGAAATGAATAACGCAATTAATACTATGCTTACTTAAAGGATTTCGACAGTTCTTTGTCCCTATAGTGTAATCATGCTCATATATATATATATATATATATATATATATATATATATATATATATATATACACACACTCCCTTAAAGAGCAAATAGTATTACAGATATAAAAATCACTACAAGCCTGGCAAACCACTGCATGTATCACAGCCTTGGTGCCACAGTTGGCCCTAGAAAGTTTATCAAGTGGTACATGCTTTTGTTTTTCCAATCCTAATTGGGGAATCTTCTTGAATAAAAGGGTACTGATTGCAATGCTTACATTTCTTAGTACCTCCAAAGGTTAAACTTTGGGTATACCCATTCATCCAAGATGTCTTTAATATTCCTCACCCTCTAATAATTGTAATGAGGATGAAGGCCTACAACATCCTTGATGTCAGCAAAATGGGTCAATGTCAACCAGGTTTCTCAATCACTCATGCCATCATGCTGACCCCATTGGAATATTTAATAAGACTAGATGGGGCCACATTACATTTAGTTGATCTGGGTTTCACTGTACCCCCCCTTTCAGGATCAGAGCAAACCAATCGTCCTGTCCCTTACCAACTTCAACACCAATTTCATCCAACATGGTTTGGGGGTATCTTCTCTCAATACAAGAAAAAAAATCACTTTTAAATATCTACTCTCTTCAATGGAGGTCTCATTTTTGGAAATTAATCTAGAGATCTGGACCATTTAGCCTTTAACCATGCTTCTGTTCTGCTTTAACGGGTGACTACTCTGAAAATGTAAATAACTGTTTGAGAATATGCACTTTTTCTTTAAATTTTGGAGGAAAAACATTTTTAGTAACATTTTATATAACATGATGTCCAAAAAAGTAAATTGATACACATTTTTTTTGTAGCTGAATTTCAGAAACTCAGTACTAGTGTTTAAAAATGTTACAAATTCATTCAAGGTTGAAATTGGACCTTTCCAATAAAAATGTCATAAAAAAATCAGACAAAAATATTCCAAAAGGTATCAAACTTACATTTAAACAAAAGTTTAAGACATTCAAACAAAACTTTAAGTTCCCAATATAACAGGGACAACAATGGCAGAAATGATTGCAACACCGGTGACTCGATGGTAGAACTCATCCTCAAAGGTAAAAAAAAAATATTTGTTGGTTCCAATTCCATTGTGTCTTTGAGAATGCCCACTTCTTTGCTTCTATAGTGTTTATAACAACTTGAAGAGGTCCAGGGGACCAGAGATGATTCAGACAGTTGAGCACCTTGATCAGGGCAGGATGTGTTTTTATATTTATGTGCTGGAGTCTGTCCTTGGAGTTTTACATACCTTGTACTTTTATCCCCTCCTGAAACTACTTTCCAAGGAAAGTCTGAGGCATCTGTGGTGACTGACTGCTGGGGAGCAGGGAGGGAGAAGGGAAGGCTTGGATTAAGGGAAGTCTGGTGTCTCCAACAAGTGATTTCCCTTCTGGCAAAACCCAGCACTGCAGTTTGAAAGGACCAGGGATGTCTGTCCTATGACCAAAGAGACTTCAGATACGACTGCATCTTTCTCACTTAGAGTCTTAGGGTATCATAAGAATCATGCTTGCCATGAAAACCAAAATGATGACATTCTCTGAATAAAGTCTGAGTGGAAAACCTTAGACACAGATGTAGATATACTCTGCACCTCTTTGTTAACTGCTTTGTATCGACTGTAAACTAACTGATCTCTGTAATAACTGACCCAGCAAAAAATTCAACACTAATTCCTCTCCCAATAACTCACCACTCAAAACTGCAATATAATTCAACTCTTATAGATAGAAAACAAGGATTTCCCAAAATCCAATCCCGATCCTGCCCAGCAGGCACATATCACCACATCCACATTCACCTGTGTCCACATCCTATATAAAACTATTCAAACAAACTCAAACCATTCTCTACTTCCTGATGACGTTCCAAGTGAGTACTGCAAAGTAACAGGTGATAGCATTACCTATCCTGTCTCCATCCTTATAATTTGGTCAATGCAGGATTTCCTTGTTACCGCTCTCACTCTGGGAAAAATTATACAGTATCCCTCTACGCAAAGAAGAACATTCTAGACATCACTAACTTTATGCCTATAATAATCTAAACCCACTCTCCAAAATGCTTGAAAAATGCATTCAAAAACAATTGCCATACAATCTCTTGCTGAAAGAACTCCTATTCCCCACACAACATGGCTTCCATCCCTCCCATGCAAATGATACTGTGCTTCTAACCTTTATAGATACTGTCAACTAAGCTAGAGATTATGGCAAACTAGTCTTCTCCTTATTTCCAGACTAGCCTAAAGCCTTCACCGGAGTTTGTCACAGCAAACTTCTACTTCAAATGTCCTCACTAGGTCTACCTTTCTGTGGTTCAAAAGCTACCTGTCCAGTAGTTATTGGTCAGTTAAATGACACTGTGCCTACTCTCCATGTCTCCCTGTCACCACTGATGTGCCACAAGGCTCTATCCTTGGCCCCTCCTCTTTAATATTCTCGCTAACATCATCCATACATCCACACAAGAGGGCTCAGTAATATAATACAATACGCAGAGGACTCCTCACTCACACACACTCCTTGTGTTCTGACTGTGCTTCTCAAACATTTTGGAAATATAGAGTATATTTCAGAGCATTTATTATAACTGTAATTGCCTTAATATTGCTACAACTCAAGTGCTCTAGGTTGCACTGCATCTGAAGTGTTTGTGTGTTTTAGCTGCTTTTCTGTATATATAGACTTCTCTGTTTCTTTAACTAAGCTCTGCAAAGTTGTTTTATTGCATTCCTGCCTGTATTTCTGAGTTTTTTGCACTTTTAAAGTTTGTTTTTGCTTAGTTTAACTGGTAGGCTACACACTCAAGTGCGCTAGCCGAATTAAAGCATTTACTGTGTTTCTGTACCTAATTTCTGCTACTTTGTAAAAAAAAAAAAAAAAAATGTATATATCCTTGTTTCCTGCCTTTACTGAACTAGAATAGTCCAGTCTTCAGGTATTGCTGATCTCTGGGCTGTGTCATAGTTCCTGTGTTGCCCATATCCTTATTTGGATAGGGGGAAGCTTCTTTGTTCACCAGTGAGAGTGGGGAGCTCTGAGCAGCCTATCTGTCCCTTGAGGAGTGGTTCCAGCCCAGTGACTTGTAGCTTATTGGCTGTTTTGGGCCATTTCCTATCTCTTTCTAACCCCCTGCTTTAAAGCCAACTTTAGCGTGCTTTTGCGCTTGTAATTTAAAGTTTGTCCTGTTTATTGCATTTTCCTGTTGAGGCTACACACTCAAGTACGCTAGACTGTGTTACATATTTATTGCATTTTCCTGCTGTTTGTTGCAAAAAAGAAAAAAAACAAAAAAAATTATCATTGTTTCCCATCTTTCCTGACCTAGAGTAGTCCAAATACAGGCTTTGCTGTATTCTGGACTTTTGGAAAGTTCCTGTGTTGCCCATTTCCTTTCTTGGATAAAGGGAGGTTTCTTTGTTCACCAGTGGCAGTGGGGAGCTTAGAGCAGCCTATCTGTCCCTGGAGGAATGTTCCCAACACAAGAATCTGGTAGTCTATTGGCCGTTTTGGGCCAATTTGTAGCTCTTTCAAGTCCCCATGTATAAAACCCGCTTTGGCGCGGTTTTGCGCGATTTAAACCATTCTCGGCTCCACAAAGTCTGCTCTTCACTTTTTCCCTTAGAACTGATCTAGTTCTCAAAATAAACACCCTATTCCTACTCTAAAGCCTGGTACTTGCTCACTAAAGCAATTATATAAGTCAGCACTAAAAATTAAAAGCACTACATCCTCACAAACTCCCCTTGAAAACCTTGTTACCCATTGGCCCTTTTTTCAATTATAAAGGAATTCCCAATACTATTCTAGCATGTCCAAAGGTCAGTTGTCAATCTCCTCTCCGGTCCAGCTGGTGAATCTGGGAATCTTGAGGCAATGTTACAACTGCCTCATGTACACAGACAACCCTCTCCTCCTCCCAACAAATTCCAACACATGTGAGAGATGCAACCATATAGCCAAACTGGAGGCTAAGCTCTCTCAACTCAGTACTGGCGTAACCAGTCAGGAGGAGAAGGAATCCACACTCACTACAATTCCAGTCTCACATAGACCTACCACGACAGCAAATCAAACACATAAACACACAAAAACATACTCGGAGGCTCTAAATAAAAATCTGCCTAAGCAGCAGAGACCTACAAAGCAGACACCCAAGCAACCGTTACCCCAAAACAAAACACGTGCAACACATAGCTCACAAAGCCAGTGTGCCGAACAGTCACAGCCCTTAAGGCTAAACAACACACCTGATACACTTGTAATAGGTGACTCTATCATCAGGCACACGTCCCGCTCACCAGGCTGAACAAGAAGAAGGTCACGGTGAGCTGCCTGTCAGGCGCTAGGATCCGCCACATAACACAAGCACTCAGATCCCTCCAAGGCAAGTACAAATATGACTCAGTCATTGTCTATGCTGGTGTGAATGACCTGAGACGTACCTCCCTGGACTACATGAAAAGAGACATAGAGGAGCTCTCTGAGCATGTAGCCCAGGCCGGTATGACCCTGATCTTGAGTAGCATCTTACCCTCACCAAGAATGATGCCACAATATGAAGACAAGATGATCAATTTCAACAATTGGCTTAAGTATTGGTGTCATTCAAAGGGGATCCAATGCCTGTCAGTCTGGGATGACATGCATGACAAGCCATGATGCTTCGCTAGGGACGGCTTGCACCTATCACCCCTGGGCTTTCGGATATTGGCAAAGGCTCTTGCTACCCCCATAGTGCCTTTTTTAGGCAAGGCTCAAAAGACAAACCCACCTCCATAGGTATCACAAGGGATAAGAAACTAAGAGTAATGCTACTCAATGCCAGAAGTCTAAACTTCAAGATGCATGCACTCGAAACTCTCCTTAGCATGGAGAACATCGATATCTGTGGAGTAACAGAAACCTGGTTCAAGGCTCCTGAGAGCACCCCAGCACTACCAGGTTATACCTCATACCATGCTTTTCAGCCCCAAAACTTGGACCGAACCACAAAAGGAGGGGGAGTATCAATATTCGTCAAAGATACCCACACCTCCAGGTTGGTGGCACAGCACGAAGCATCAGAGACTATCCATGTACAACTAACAGCGGGTAAAACTGCCCTCCAGTTTATAGCCTGCTATAGACCACCCTCCCAAACTCAGGAACCCCACTCGGCCTTCCTGAGAACACTGGAAAATATGAAGGTCTCTCCAAACACCATTATATTGGGCGACTTCAACTACCCAAACATAGACTGGGAGCATTACTCTAGCACCAACACCCTAGCCCATAGGTTCCTAGAATTTATAAACTCAAATGCTATGGAACAACTTGTTACCACTCCCACAAGAGGGGAAAGCATACTGGACCTGATCATCACCAACATGGGGGCTCTATGCTCCAGACCAGAAGTGTATCCCTCACTGGTAAGATCAGACCATAAACTAATCTCACTGGATATTCACATCCCGACCCCACCCCCTGCCCAGAAAATCACAGTGAAAAACTTCTCTAAAGCAAATTTCACACTCCTCAAAACCGAGGTGGAATCCTTCAAAGCCCCCGGGCCTGTGGAAAATACGGCCCAGACTGCAGAATCCTTTATAAACACATTCTATGAACACCTTCAGGAATGCATGGATCATGCAATCCCAAATAAAACCAAGACCCAATCCTCCAAAGGCAGGCGTCCTGTCTGGTGGACCCCAGCCATGAACAAACTATACAATAGAAGGAAGAAGCTACTACATGATAGAGCAAAATCCCAAAAAGGGAAGGCATCTCTGATCAGTAAAAAAAAAAAAACTTTTAATTCTTCTATTTTTTTATATTCTTTTTAAGAATTTCTTTAGCTTAACATGTTATGCTAAGTTTATTGCTGTATAAAACTGCTTTTATTGTATTATTATTGCTGTATAAAACTGTCTTGATGTTACTCTCTATTAAATTGTATGTTTTTTTCTTGGAGCTTTTCTCCCCGGGCCTCTACTGAAAATGGACATATATCCAGTTAGACTAGCCCGGTCAACAAATGTAAAATAAATAAAAATATTAGCAAAAAACTACGGGCACTCATAAAATCATCTAAGGCCAGCTTCAAGAGAAAAATTGCACAGGACACTAAGGATAATCACAAGGCTTTCTTTAGTTATGTTAGGAACCTGGGTGGGAATTCCCAGATATGCTCAGAATTAGTCCAAAATGACAAAAAATACACTGAACACACAGACATTGCCAACATCCTAGCTGACAGGTTCAGCGCAAACTCCCCCCCCCCCTCTCCCCACCAAAAGGGCAAATATCTATCCCAGCAGAGTGCTGCCCCCCTGACATCTCAGATGCTCAGGTAAGAGCCGCCCTCTCCAAAGCAAAAAACACAGCATCAATGGGACCAAATGGTGTCCTGGGCTGCGTCCTACATGAACTCCAAGAAGAGCTAAACCCAAACATAAAACTACTGTTCAATCTCAGCCTTACTACAGGATATGTACCCAAAGAGTGGCATACAGCAACAGTGGTCCCTCTCCACAAAGGTGGTGCCTCAACGGATCCTGGAAACTATTGCCCCATAAGCCTGACTAGCTTGGTCTGCAAAGCTATGGAAAGGATCATCATGGACCTCATAAATAAAGATATTGGGGACCTAAAGACACTGGATCCTACCCAGTTCGGCTTTGTTAAGGGCAGATCCTGCCTCTTAAACCTGGTCAATTTCTTTGAAACAGTCACCAAGGCCATTGACGAGGGGAAGATGGTTCACACAGCCTACCTGGACCTCGCAAAAGCCTTCGATACAATACCACACTCGGGCATTATAGATAAGCTCACCAGCTTAAATATAAACCCCTATGTCACTAGATGGGTTGCAAACTGGCTCAAGGACAGAACCCACATGGTTAGAATTGCTGGAGCCATGTCAGACTCCAAACCAGTTACAAGTGGCATCCCACAAAGCTCAGTCCTGGGACCTCTCTTGTTCGGTATATATTTCTCGGAGGTACAGGCCAACACGGAAGGACTGTGGCTGACCAAGTTCGCAGATTACTGCAAACTAGGCGCCATAATTGACTCTCCAGCCGACACAAGCATCCTACAAAAGGGCCTCATAGAAACAGACAACTGGTGCCAGAGCCATGGCCTCAAGCTAAACGCCAAAAAGTGTATAGTCATCCCCTTTGGCAAAAACAAAGTGCCCACAAATTACCACATAGGTGGTAATCCATTAAGTACGGAAGAAGTAATTAGGGACCTGGGGACCCAAGTTGATAGCAATCTCTCATTTGAAAACCACGTGGCCAAATTGGTTAGAAAAACATTTTATATAGCCCACCTAATCATGAAGGGATTCACATCTAGATCAGGGGAGGTCATCGTGCCTCTTTACTCATCCCTCATCAGGCCCATAATTGAGTACAATGCCCTTTTGGGATGTACCTTACCAGACACCTGCAGCAACTGGAAAGACCCCAAAAGTACCTCACCAAGAGGATCAAAGGGCTCAAACAGATGCCATATGCTGCTTGGTTAAAGAAACTCCAGCTCTACTCAGTGGCATACCGCCTGCTCAGAGGCGATCTGTGCGTGACGTATAAAGCCATGTCCAACCCGGAATTAATGGACATGCTGCACCTCAGAAAATCCAAATCCCATCGAGCTACACGCTCGAGAGACTTGAACCTCAGCACTGACATAAATAGGACATGCTGGAGGGACAGATTCATAACCCAGAGGCCCCCTTCACTCTGGAATAAAATCCCAGTCCAGGTTAGGCAGAGTCCCTCATTGACTCTGTTCAAGAGGAATCTTGATGAGTGGATGGGAGATCGTAAGTTTACCCCAGGTATCACTTCTGTGTCACTGTTAGACAGAGCCACAGTATACTAACCTCGAAAAAGGGCATAGCAAAATTCATTTAAAATGGGTGGCGAAAGCCAAACACACTCTGGCTAGGCTTGTAGATGCCCTAGGGCAGATAGCCTAGTATGAACCTATGAACCTATAATCTGACAACCTGCCACATCTCCAAAATATTGCTAAGTAAGCTTAAACAGCCACCAAAACATGGCTTTTTAACTCACATCTCTCTTGCTCAACTCCCGACCCACCTCTCAAAAAAAAAACAAAAAACGAAGAACTACTACTTTTTTCCGGGTCTATATTAAATCAGTGAATGCTGATTTATTGACCCCATGTAAGCGAAAGCTTACAATCCTGAACACTTGGAACAGTGATTTTTTTTTTCCCAGGGAAAGAAATTGCTGTTCCACAAAAAAAAAAGAAGAAAATAAATAAAAAAAAAACTTCAAAACATTACATAAAGTGGGGGGCTTTGCCCCCTATACCCCCCTACTTAAATATACCAACTCTGAGATTGCACTACAGTGAGGAAAACAGCAAAGTAACAGAGGCGGCCATGCGATTTCTTTCCCAGGGAAACAAGTCACTTATGTGCCATTTTGCTATTTTGCTGTTTCGTGCTTTCCAGTTCGATCAAGACGCATTCGAAGGATTGTGTCTTCGATTATATAATAGGAACACTTTTTTCCTGAAATCCCTGTTTCATGACAGAACAAAATTTTAAATCCTCTCTCTTAACAGCAAACTGGCATGGATGATAATGGGTGATAATCTTAAATCTGACCTGCATACACAAAATTGCATAAAAAGACTTATAGAATATTAGGAATACTTACAGAAGCAAAACTTTCTCACTAATACAACTAAAGCTACACTTGCCTTGACTTACTTCCTCCCTTCATTGCTTTATACCACTCCCATCCTTACTAACCTAAGGCATCATAAAAATCAAAACTTGAACAGTGCTACAATAAAGTGGCTAAAAGCAAATACTCCTTTCAAACACCTACCACTGTAAGCACCAAAAAGCCTAAAATGGTTAGAACTACCCCATTACTAACATATATACAGCTTCTTTCCACCTATAAAATTATTTCCTTGTCCAGCACCAAATACCATTGTACACAACTTTGTTTCCAATTGGGCGTTTTGATCCACTGACCAAAACCTCCTCTCTGTCCACAAACTGATCAGATCTGCATAACATGATCTGTACATATACAATGTTGATAAGGTATGGATCTCCTTACCTGTATCCATCAGGTCAATACCCTCCCTCAAGTCCTTTAAAAGCTGAAAGGCTTCCTAACCAAAATCTCTCTCTTGTTCTTCTTCATCCCCAAGATAAATGATACCCCTAACTATGACCAAGAAACTACGCATAACTTACACCTCCTTATTCTCCCTTCTTCACTCACTTCTTTACTTCAATCGAGTTGTCTTCCCTGACTCTATTTCTAAATATGTCTTAAACCTATTGTTTCATACTTCATGTTGCAACTCCTGTTTGTATTATACTAAATTACATTTAATTTCTCTATAAGGGCCGCAGTGGAGCAGCGGTGGCATTGTTGCCTCACAACAAGAGGTTCTCCCATTCGATTCTCGGCTTGGGTTGGGAGTTCCTTCTGTGTGGAGTCTGCATGTTCTCCCCATGGTCAACTGGGCATTCAAAAGACATGCATTGAATGGGCATGCCTTTGTTGAAGGTTGGGCATCAGGCTGGCAACTCGACATCATAAAAACCAACTGCCAATCATTAGCGGAACGGAGTTCCGCTGTGGCAACCCTAACCGGGAAAAGCCAAAAGACCAACAAACAACATTTAATTTTCCTATAATCTGGCTGAAAGTTTTCTAAATATTGAATCATTGTCATATAAGTTATATACTTTCTTAATCAATGTTTTTACATTATGTCTAATAAAGTATAATAATTTAACTGGAAATAAATAAAATAAAATAAATAAAATTGTAAACTTATTGTTCTTAAAATATTTTTGTAATACTTTGGAGATTTTCTCCCTGGGCCTGCGCTGAAAAAGAAATGGGCACTTACCCAGTGGGTCCTTCCTGGTAACGGAATGGTATTAAAAAACTAAATTAAATAAATACATAGATTTATTTTTTCTACCTGAAGAAAAGTTCTTTGAACTGAGGTGTCTAAATGACTCCGCAGGAACACAACTGTGTCTGAAGGAGTTAAACTATAGTTGTGAATGTTATTTGTGAATCCCAGCTTGTATAACAGATCTGTCAGCCACATTACAGAATGCTGACACTTTGAAAAAGACTATGCAAAGATAATCAAGTCATCTAAATATAAAAAAAAAATGTGGATACCCTGTCGACTGCAATGAGCTCTAATTGTAGCGAGACACTTTGTGAACACTCCCGGTGCAGTGGATAGTGCACAGGGTAAGGCAGAGAACAGCTAATAATGGGATCTAAACTTACAAAACCTTAAGAAACATCTCAAGTCTGGATGAACAGGGACGTGATAAGCATTTTTTAAATCTAATGTTACCAGGAAACTTGAATAAGGTAAGAGAGGCAACAGGTTGTAACGTGACATAATTTTGTACTTGGGAACGATTAAAAAGAGGTTTAGGAATGAAAGATCAAGAAATATTCTCCAATTTTCTTTCCTTGGTACTAAAACAAACTTGAATGAAAACTTTTGCAACCTGTGAAGGAGGCAGAACTAGTTCTATCATTCCCTAAAACAGCATGAGTTGAAGGATATGGCAAATAAGGGAGTTTGTTCAGGTTGATAAGGAATTGCCTGCTGAAAAGGAATGATTTCCTCCCTCTGCCATCTGTAACGTTACTGAATGATTTTTAGAGCCCATTTGTCTGAAACTATATGTTGCCAAAGAGAAAACTGCAGATTCAGAGTTTCTGGAATGAAAAATGGATTGCAAAGGTTGAGGGGCAAGGTCCCTTAAATAGTCATTCTGACTTGTTGGACTGTCCCTGTTTTTTTTTTTGGGGGGGGGTCCTGAATTCTTTTTGGAACCTCCCTCTGCAGTTTCTTCTTAGACATCTGTTTACCAGCATTTTGTTGAGACTATCTTGATGTCCTTACATTCACTGCTGCAGTATTCTTAACAGATGGCATTCCCTGCTATGTAAGCCTGAACATCTGGCCAGTCTACCAAAGACTACTTGTTACTTTTGAAATGTATGCCAAATGTCACCCAAATGCTCCTTATGCAGCATAAGGCATAAAGGTGATGTCCAGGCCTTCCATAATCCGAACTTCTTTGGCACCACTCTGAACGTTTACCATCGGTCTGTTCACCTGCACCTGTTTTCGGCCAGGTAAATGCATTTTCATTATCCAGTCACTACCTATGCCTGTTTGCTGACTTCTAATGTCGATAAGTGACCTAGTGGGGATTTTGTTTTTTCTTACTTTTTTGTGGTCTTTGGGGTTAATGTCATCCAGACAGGGTATATGCCAGTGTGGGAGACAGATTCCCCATAAAGACTGCCACAATAAGTGTCTTTTTTTTTTGTCCAGGAGCACCTCCTGACCATACGTTTTGTTCTATTTGCCTAGTGTTCATTCCAAAAACCCTTCGCGGTCGATTTTCTTCCCTTTCGTGGTATCTTGAGAACCAGCATCTTAAGCTTCTCGCTAAAGATACAATGGAAGGAATCTCCCACCCCAGGGGTCAGCCATTAGGGAAGAAGAAGGTGAAAAAGGTACAACCAGAATCTTCTGCCTTCCAGCCTCATTCAGGTGTTTCTCTGAGGTCATTACAAACCCGGAGGCTCACCAAGCTGTGTTGTCAGATTTCTCTGCTGCAACTGTGTCAGAGGCTGGTGAGGGTCTGGTTGGCAGCACATCCAAAGTGGCTTTGCAAGTGTCCATCTTGGATATTCAGAGGGAACCATGGCTGATTTTTTTCTGATTGACCCAGGGGAGTTCCTCAATTTTTGGTTGGAAAAGGAGTTCTAATTACGATTCTCTACTGCTGTCCTGCATCTTAGCCTTCTCAGTTTTTTGGAGGGGACATTCCATTTAAAAAGAAAAAAAAAATGAAACATGTTTCTTCTGCTCCTAAGGCTCCACAAAGTGAGTGGCAAGCCTTCACTAAGGGACTATTTACTGCTTTAATGTCCTTAAAGCCTCCTCATGGGGTTTCAGTTCCTGCTCCTCCTTGGTCCTCTACTCCTCTTAAAAGGTCTAGAGATCAGGATTCTTCTGAGGATTAATTGGATTATGCTGATGAATCCCTAACTTATTCTACTCAGATTCCTTTGCCTTTGTACTATGGGTTAGAAGAGGAGGACTCTATTAGTCGAGATGTTCCTTTTGAGGAAATATCCTTTGGGGACATACTCTCTAGGATGATGGATTTTTTATGTGGGATTGTGCTCAGGTCTCCGATGTCTATAAGTGGTACTATGAGTTGCTGCAGTTGGACCCCCTCTAAACCTGTGCATAGTCCTCCTGTTTTGCCTGCTATCCTGGATGATTTTCCAATGTCTCTCATGAGCCTGGTTCTCTGCCTCCTGCTCCCAAGAAGCCTGACAGGTTTTATAGGGTGCCCGAGAGTTGTTCTCTCCTATATAAAAGCCCTGCCGCTGATCCTCCTGTGGTTTCTGTAGCCTTTGAGCAGCCATCTCAATTGCTTCCTTTGCACAATCTATTGCCTTCTGACAAGGACAGTAGAACTATGGGAAGGGTGGGTAAGAAGGTTTACGCTTCTGCTTTCCTAGAGTTTAGGGCAATTAATTATCAGCTCCTTTGTCTTGGTATGTGTTGGCTCTTCTTACTCAGACCTGTCAGCTTATTCTGATTTTCCAGACTCTGAGGGTAAATATTCTGTTCTCTCCTTGCTAGGGACATCCTCTCGTCATTCATCATTTTATTAACAGTAATTATGATACAGCAGATGTCTCTTCTAGGGCTGCTGTGTTTGGTTAGGTGTTGAGAACAAATTCTTGGCTTAGGTTTCAACTTCTACCTGATGATATTAAAGCTAAGTTGATGGATGTTCCTGCAGATTCTAAACTTTTATTTGGGGAAGCTGCTGCTGGTTTGTTTAAGTCTTACAGGTGCTTAAACATGTGTTTGTTTCCCCTGTGCCTAAATTTCAGAGTAACTACCCCGCTAAGCCTGTCTTTGTTCATAGGCAATTCCGCCCTTCTACTAAAAGTAGGAAGAGTGGGAAATGGCTCCTCCTGCTAAGGCTACTCAGTTTTCTGGGCCTCTGAAGCTTTCCTTTATGGACAAACCAGGTGCTGTATGACTCGCTGGCTCTTCCAAGCCACATTCCTCTTTCTCTTTGCCTTTCTCTTTCACTTCCTGTTTGGCTTCAGATCACTCAGGATTCTTGGGTTCTGTTGGTTATTCATCAGGGGTACTTCATCATGTGGAAATCCCATCCTCCTTTTATGGGCATTCCTCCATTTTTTCCCAGAGGTTCTTCAAAATTTCTTGACTCAGGGTACTATTCAAAAGGTGTGGCTCTTTTTTCTCAGGCTTGCCAAGTTATTTCATATTCCACCTCTGTGTCCCGGGGGGGGGGGGGGATTTTACTCCAGACTGTTTCTAGAGCTCAGAAAAGAGGGCGCATGGAGACCTGTTCTAGACCGCTCTCATCTAAACACTTTTCTAAAAGTGCCTTCCTTTCAGATGTTGTCCCTTCAGATTCTGTCTCCTCTATTGCTCCCTCAGGCCCATATGGTGTCTCTGGATCAAAAGGATCCTTATCTCCATATTCCAATCCATCCTCTTTTCAGGAAGTTTTTCAGCTTCTCTGTTGCTTCCTGGCAATTTCAGTTCTCTGCTTTGCCCTTTGGCCTTTCTACTGCCCCATGGGTGTTCACCAAATGCCTTGCTCCTGTGATTGCTCTTTGCAGGCCTCCAAGGATCCAAATATTTCCTTACTTGGATGACCTGATGATTCTGGCATCCTCTCCAGAGGCCCTTTTGCAAAATTTTCATTTTGCCATTCCACATCTTCAGACCTGAGGTTCGCTATAAGTTTCAAAAAGTCTTCTCTGACTCCTTCTCAGGATCAAGTTTTTCTGGGTTGCAGGATTCAGATGGTACCAATAATTGCATCCCTGCACCCTCCAAAGGCCTTAACTCTCATTTCTTTCTTTCAAACTCTTCTTCCTCTGGCTTCCATTACCACCAGGGAGTCTCTGAGAACTCTGGGTTTCAAGGCATCCACCTCTCTGATGCTCCCTCTGGCCAAACTTCACATGAAAAAGTTTCAGTGGTTTCTGAAGTCAGTGTGGCTCCAACATGCATAACCTCTAGATTTTGTAGTTCCTTTTCTTCCTTGTCTCAGGCAGGAACTTCACTGGTGAATTCAGCATTTGTCTCTGAATCCAGGGATCTTTTTCATCTCCCTCTTCATTCTTAGGAATTGTTTACAGATGCTTCAGACATGGGATGGGGTGACATTTGGCTCCTTAAAAGTACAGTGGGTGTGGTCACCTCATCAGCAGAAGGAGCACATCAATGTCAAAGAAATGAGAGCTCTTTTACTGGCTCTTCAGGCCTTTCATCCTGTTTTCTCTCTAAGGCTGCTCAAGGTATTCAGAGATAATACCACAGTGATGTGGTATATCAACAAACAGGGAGGCATGAGATCTTATCTTCTTTGCCGGTTGGCATTTCTGGTATGGGATCTTGCGGTCAAGTATCAAGTGACTCTTCAGTCTGTTTATATCCCTTCTGGTCACAACATTGTGGCAGACACTCTGAGCAGCTTTTCAACTCAGTCCCATGAATGGATGCTTCACAGGGATGTGCTTCTGGACATTATCCACCAGTCTAGTGGATCGTTTTGCCTCCCCTCTGAACAGACAACTTTTTCTATTTTGTTCCATAGTCCCAGATTCTCTGGTGTGGAAGGTGGATGCCCTCTCATTTTCTTGGAAGGGAATGTTTCTTAATGCATTCCTTCCCCTCCTGTCATTCTAGAAGTCCTGTTCAATATTCAACAGGGTTCTCTCAAAATCTTGTTGGTGGCTCCCTTTTGGCTGAGACAGGACTGGTTCCATCTACTTCTGTAGATAGCCAAGGACAATCATCACAAGTTACCTCACAGGGTATATCTAATCACACAAGACAAGGGATTTCTCATCCATCCCCACCTGTCCATGCTTCAACTGACACTGTGGGTGATAGGATTGTGATTCCTTATAGACATCTTTTTTCTGAGGATATAGTGCAAGTCCTGCAGGAGGCCAGGAAACCTACTACTAGGAAATCTTACTAATCCAAATGGAAGAGGTTTTATATTTGGAGTTTCTCTCATAACCTGGACCCACTTACTGTGGATGCTCCTTTAGTTCTCTCTTATTTGTGTGAGTTGCTCATTGCTGGTTTGGCCTGTTCTTCTGTTAATGCCCACCTATCTATGCTTGTCTGCCTTTTTCTCCTCATTTAGCTTCAAGATTTGAGGGGAAGCAATTTCTTAAAAGCATTCTTAATATTAGACCTCCCAAGAAGCGTGTCCCTCCTCCCTGGAATCTTAATTTTGTTTTGGAGAAGTTGACGAAGGTTCCTTTTGAGCCTGCTGCTTCAGTTTCCTTTCTACATTGTTCCTGGAAGACTGTTCCTTTGTTAGCTCTTACTTCTGACAGACAAGTGTCTGAGTTGCAGGCCCTTATAGCTTGTCCTCCTTTTTTGGTCTTTCATGAGGACAGGTGTCCTTGCACACTAACCATTGTTTTATGCCTAAGGTGGTTAATGAGCTGTCTCTGAATCAGTCTGTTAATCTGCCTATTTCTTCCCCTGTCTGCAATCTGACAGTGAGAGGGTGGTGCATACTCTGGGTATGCATAGGGAACTCAGGGTTTATTTGGATAAGTCTTAGGCTATTAGAAAATCTGACCAGTTGTTTCTTTTCATCCTAGATCTTTAGGACTTGTTGTATCCAAGCAAACTATTTTTTTCTTGGATGTCTAAGGCTGTTTACTCTTGTTACACTTTTCCTGGTGAGAGCCTCCCTTCTTCAGTTAAGGCTCATTCTACTATAGCTGTGGCTTCTTTAGGTGCTTTTTCTCAAGAGCATAGATACTAATTCTATTCTTGAGGCAGCTACCTGGACTTCTGTGCATACGTTTACCAAGCACTACAAGTCGGATGATATCTCTAAAGCTAGGGCTGGTTTTGCTAGTGCCATTCTTTACAGCGTTTTAGGGGGCTCTTCTGTGCCTTTCCCCTCCCAAGTTTCCTCTTGAGCTTTGGCACTCTTCCATCTGTTAGGAATACTGCAGCAATGAATGTAAGGACATATTACAGTTGTGTAAGATCTTACCATAACAGTAGATGTCCTTGCCTTCACTGCTGCAGTATTCACTCCCTCCATCCCCCTAGTCTTTTACTTTCCCAGATGTACAGGTTATCTCTTGGGTTTCTTGGACTGTGTTCCTACTTGGGCATACAGTTCTGATTATAGTAGGCCTGGACGTCACCTTTATGCCCTATGCTACAGAAGGAGCATTTGGGTGATGTTTGGTGTATCTTTTAAAAGCAACAAGTAGTCTTTGGCACACTGGTCAGACGTTCTGGCTTCCTCAGCAGGGAATCCCATCTATTAAGTATACTGCAGCAGTGAAGGCAAGGACATGTACCATTATGGTAAGATTTTACCCAACTGTTCTTTTTTTGCCAGAAGGGATTAGAGAATCCCTTAGAAAATTTGGAAGAGAAGGGCTAAAAAATCTAGAGAATGTCTGTATCAACTTACCCGTTTCATCACACATTTTTTATGAAAATTTTGATTAATTTAACATATTTGCAATATATACACAGACATGAAAAAAATCAATATCACGTGCTGTTATACAATGTTAAGAATAATCAATATTACATATTAACAAACATTTTAAATAAAAAACATTTTACACAAATTGATTATATATTAATTATTTTCACATAAATTAATTTAGTATATTATAACTTATTATAAGGATCATAGATTCAATTCACAATGTTTTTTAATTTTTTAATTAATTTTTTAACAATTTTTATATTTCCATTCATCTTGAACAATACATTTATTTATTATTACAGTACATCATATTATTAGATATTGCTATTTTATAACTTTTTAATTATTAGATTTCCATTTATATATATATATTAAGTCTATATAAAATAAACACATTCATAGGTAATTATTTTGGTCTATTTAATATTGAGATATATTTTTATAACATATGAATTATGTATATTAATTCTTAACATTGTTATTTATATGGAATATGGATTTCAAATCCATAGTCAAACAGGTGTATGTATTGAAAGTTTTTAAAAAAATGTGAAAGGAAACACAGTTTGGGAATAAGTGAATATAGCTTTAAATAAGGTTATTTAAATGGATTTTTTCAAAAAGCAGTTAGTTCTGATGAAGCCTATATGAATAGGTGAAAGCGCTAAACTTTTAATGTTTAATTAAGTGAAGTTAATTACGTTTTTGTGGAGTGTGTATTTGTGAGCTGTTTTTCATTAAATTTCAAGTCTTTTGTCGTACACACAGCGTTTCCTCTTCAATTTGTTGTAAGAGTTCCTTCCTACAACTACCCACATTTCTGCAAATGTTAAGAATATATTGAATCATCAAGGCAATCTTATACAGTTAACATGTTAACAGTCTTGGCATTTCAACAGCAAGATTTCAAGGCTATCCCAAACACTAAACAACTTAGTATGACATATATCTTATTCTGATTACTTATTTTTAAGTTGTACATAGTACTGCTGTTAAATTTAAAAATTCTTTGACTGTAATAATGAGTTTGATTTCCAATTTTTTAATAACTTTTCTATCTACTGCCAATAGACTCCAAAATATTTTTTGCTCCTTGGCTTTTTCAGATACAGGAAATGGAACATTCATTATTATCGATCTAGTTAAAGAATACCTATCTTGTCCCAATATATATATTTCATTTTTCATAATCCATAAATATGTATCCAATAAGATTTTATATCTTTACTACATCTCCAACCGAAGAAGTAGTTTTACTAAACTTAGAGAGTCATAGGGAGTAACAAACTTTCTGTGTATATAGTTACACATAGAAAATGTTTCCAGTATAAACCTGCAGCAGTTTGACTAATTCATTTAAGTTATCAAGCTTATTCTTACCATCTATTGAGTCACCCAAGCCACTATCTAAAAATTTCCAGAATTTTACATCAAAATTACGATTATTATTATTATATTATGCAACTTGGACCAGTTTCTTTGATAGTCACTTCAATGATAGCATTCATCAGTTTATGGTTAGGAAAACATAATTCGTCAGCACTCTACACCATCAGGAAAAGGTAACTCATATTAATTTATCTTTACTACTTTGAATGTATAACCAACATTAATACTTAAATCAAACAGACAACACAGTCATAAGTGCAACAACTGTTATTCCTTTCAACAATGCTTATGGGTTACCTAATATACACTAAGAAATTGAATGACAGCTGGGGATAGCTGTGTTTGGGTTGGGCTGGAGATTATACTAATAGTGTCATTTGAATGTTGGTTGCATTGACTCTTTAAGCAATAACCGATGACATGGTGTGGTATATTGAAGATTTACCCACAGTTGTTGTGGTTTAATCACAAGGGCGAAACCCGAGTGATTAAATAAAGCCAAAAGTGGGTAAATTTCAATATGCCACAACCACGGAGTCAATTATTGCTATTATACAATGACATTATTTAAGGAAAAAAATACTTTTCTTAAATAATGTCTTTGTATAACGGTGCATTACTGTTCTTCTGCCGGTGGTCGTGTACTGCTTTCTTGTGTTGATGTACTGTGTATGCGTATGGGACTTGTGTTCCTATGAATACCAAGTACATCAGTGCTTTGAAACACAAGCAACAGGGAAAAAAAGTCGTCGTTGCTCTGTTTTTTTTCTTTTCTTTTTTTTATTTATTAAAGAAAAAAAAGTTTTGGACACTTTATACCAATGGAAAAAAGTCCGGGCGACTGGACCTTTT